>NC_069503.1:156447153-156452153 GCF_027579735.1 Bombina bombina
GCTGAAACGTCAAGACTGGGCCAAGAAATATCTCAAACTGATTTTTCCAAGGTTTTATGGACTGATGAAATGAGAGTGAGTCTTGATGGGCCAGATGGATGGGCCCGTGGCTGGATTGGTAAAGGGCAGAGAGCTCCAGTCCGACTCAGACGCCAGCAAGGTGGAGGTGGAGTACTGGTTTGGGCTGGTATCATCAAAGATGAGCTTGTGGGGCCTTTTCGGGTTGAGGATGGAGTCAAGCTCAACTCCCAGTCCTACTGCCAGTTTCTGGAAGACACCTTCTTCAAGCAGTAGTACAGGAAGAAGGCTGCATCCTTCAAGAAAAACATGATTTTCATGCAGGACAATGCTCCATCACACGCGTCCAAGTACTCCACAGCGTGGCTGGCAAGAAAGGGTATAAAAGAAGAAAATCTAATGACATGGCCTCCTTGTTCACCTGATCTGAACCCCATTGAGAACCTGTGGTCCATCATCAAATGTGAGATTTACAAGGAGGGAAAACAGTACACCTCTCTGAACAGTGTCTGGGAGGCTGTGGTTGCTGCTGCACGCAATGTTGATGGTGAACAGATCAAAACACTGACAGAATCCATGGATGGCAGGCTTTTGAGTGTCCTTGCAAAGAAAGGTGGCTATATTGGTCACTGATTTGTTTTTGTTTTGTTTTTGAATGTCAGAAATGTATATTTGTGAATGTTGAGATGTTATATTGGTTTCACTGGTAAAAATAAATAATTGAAATGGGTATATATTTGTTTTTTGTTAAGTTGCCTAATAATTATGCACAGTAATAGTCACCTGCACACACAGATATCCCCCTAAAATAAAAACAAACTAAAAACTACTTCCAAAACTATTCAGCTTTGATATAAATGAGTTTTTTGGGTTCATTGAGAACATGGTTGTTGTTCAATAATAAAATTAATCCTCAAAAATACAACTTGCCTAATAATTCTGCACTCCCTGTATATATATATACAGTATATATACATATATATATATTTATATATATATATATATATATATATATACAGGGCTTAAAATTTCAGGTCCTAAGCTACTAGCCAGGCCAAAAATGTTACTCGCCACTTCTGACCCCGCCCACTGCATACCCAGGCCACGCCCACTAACCCGCCCATTGCATACTTACGTCACGCCCACTAATTCAACCCTTCTTTTCATATGTTTAGACAGTGCAGTAACTTTATTTTTATTGTATTTGATAACAACAAATAATTACATACATAGGATAAATCAACAATGAAAAAAAAATAACAGCAACGGCAACTTTGGTTTCTGGGGAAGACAACAGCTGGATGAATAAAGGCAGCTATTAAATTAAGAATTCAAAAAAGAAGTTTATCTGCTCACAATTAAACTTACAAAACTTAGCATGAAGAATCAACAAGATTTAACACAAAACCTAGAGATTTTCACTTTGAGCTGGTATGGCAGCATGAAGAAGAAACTAGATTTTACAGCAGTTATTGGCTATTGTGTACTAGATGCAAGCCCTGTGTAGCGACCTCTATCAGAATTGAAATACCACTTATCAATGGCTCTGCTTGGATTAAAATCATTAATTGATGGACCATTGACAGCAATCATTAATAGGTCATCCAGAGTCTCTATAGTCATTGAAGTTCGGTACACAGTCTTTATGCGGTTCTGGAAACTGAAGCCACGTTCACATGAAGCAGTTGTAGGTGGTAATACAGCACAGAAGTTTATCAGGGGAAGTAGTGTAGGAAACCTCTCTTTTTGCTGGTTAATTTTTTTCAAAGTTTCTTTAAAAGATAGACCACTTTGAACAGAAAGCTTCATGTCAGCCCACTCAGCTTCTAATAGGTCCATCTTGTCATCAAAGTCATTATAGAGGTGCTTCCCAACTATGTGCAACTCCTTCACTCCATATTTGAGGATCTGTGCCTTGTCTGGCCAGGATAAGCTGTCAAATATAGTTAAAGACTGAACTACATCTGAGGAAACTGAAGAAAGTCTTTTAAATAAATATGTTTCTGCTTTTACCAACACAGAAAGGCGTATGTCCTGAAATTCTTTTTCACCACGTTCTAGGTTTGTCAGTTGCACCTCATGTAGTTTTCCTTCAGCTGTAAGTTTAGTTAATAGTTCAAGCTCACACTTTCCCCTTTCTTCTCTCAAACTTTGAATAATGTCAATTGAATGTTCTATCTTTAATTTTATGTGGCAGATCATGAGTTCTTTCTTCTGAAGGCCCTCGCACAGAGGTTTAAGTTTCCCATAAAAATCAAGCAAGAAATGTAGTAGTTTCACAAACTTCAGTTGCTTTAGGTCTTTCAATATACCCTTTACTCTTGCAGCATCTAGTGATCTTTCAGCTGAAATACGCTCAAAATGTGTAACCACAGTTTTCCAATTCTGCTGTAAAGCATGTAAAGCATCAACTTTGCTACATAACCAGCGAACTGTGTGAACATCTTTAAGCTTAAGAATCTCTTCGCTCAAATCTTTTGCAGTTTCTTGCAGCTGGTGTAGGCGTTTGGCGGAGCCATGGTAATATTTAAAAACTATCCGGACAACTTCGTCAAATGATTTTAAATAAGGCACTTCTTTGCAGACATCCAAAATAGCAAGCTGCAGTCGATGAGCAACACAGTGAATACTAATGATCTTTGGGCAGATATCTTTCATCTGAATGGCCAACCCAGACTTATGGCCCACCATGCTTGCAGCACCATCTGTTCCTAAGCCAGCAATCCAGGATGTACCTCTGTACTCTAAATGCATTGCATCCAGAAATGCAGTCAGTCCTTTGAAATAATCTAAAGCTGCAGCACTTTCAAGTGCAATTGTGCCCAAACAATCTTCTTTTATTTCTCCTTCAAAAACATACCTAACATAAATATTTGCATGCTCTGTGGAGGTGCGGTCTGTAGACCCATCAATCATAATGCCTATGAATGTGGATTTTTTAACATTAGCCAAAAGATCTTCCCTGATTATTTTGGCAATGAAATGAATAAATTGTCTACATTGCACATCACTTCCATACTTGTGGAGAATGGGAATTTCAAGCTTTGCTGCCAAGGATAGTAAATCAGGGAAATCTTTAAATGGCTTTTCAAATTTGGCTACATAATAAGCAATGTTAAAACTATGTGTCATGTGTTTGAACATAGTTGAATCCATTTTCTTCACACACAGTACCATAGGACTTTGTTCAGGTGCAGTTTTAGCCTTACTTTTCGCAACATTATCTCTGTGCCTTTGACTTTTTTCATGCCATACCAAAGTTTCCCTTTTAAAAGGAGGCATAAAACCATCTTTCCATTTTGGATCACAACTTTGTGGGAATTGACTACAGTCTGTGCAATGTATCATATTTGTGCCCGTTGAATAGCCAAGCCAAGAAAATTGTTGATGCCAATGTGGATTGAAATAGCGTTTCTTTTGATTTGTACGCGCTTCACTATCACTTAGTCTTTTAGCTGCTTGTTTAGGCAAGTTAGTTTGTGAACTTGAAGAAGCAGCTGTCACGTTGGAAACAGCACTTGAGCTCTGCATTTCTTCATCTTCTTTGCGTTGTTCTGACTGCGACTCCTCACCAGTGGCCCGAGCTTGCACCTTGCCAAAAAAACTTAATTTACTCTGCTTCATATTTGGTTTGGTTTGCAAGAAAAAGCTTTAATTTGAGAAGGCCAGTCAATGATGTTCACTAGGTTGAGTATGTCTGTGATAAAGAAGAAAATCAATAAACTTTTTGTTGGTAAAATTCAAAACAGGACCACAAACGTAAAAGTTGACATATAAGGTGAAACACATTTGTGGGTTCTTTTTTTTCCCAAAGACGGTCTATGTAGACAGCAACTTCCAAGAGAAATATCCAAATGGCATTTTCTTTGTTACTGCATGTCCAGTCCACATTTGTTGCAGAAAACCACCTGGGAGTTGCTTCTTTCAGTCCAATTGTGTTTTTTTCACAGAGGAGAACTTTCCTGAAGTAAATCAGCCTGATTCCTCCTATCAAGGTCAGTCCAGCCCCAAAATACCAGGCAATTCTCCTCTGTACAAGGGGAAAGGCAACCCCAGATGCTTGTTTTGCCCAGATGCGCTTAGGAGAAGAAAACAGACCCGCTCAGTAGAGCCAGGAGGGGCATTCTGTTTTCGCTGCAAAATATCTATATAACCCTTTGCTTTAGAAACATGGTGGTAAGCTAATGTTATATAATTCCGCACTATGCAGAATTATATAAAATTATTTTCTAGGTTTACTGCCCCTTTAAAGGGACATTAAACCCCCCCAAAAAATCTTTCATTATTCAGATAGAGAATACAATTTTAAAAAAGTTTCCAATTTACTTCTATTATCAAATTTGTTTTGTTCTTATGTTATTCTTTGTTGAACTGAAGCTAATGTTATATAATTCTGCACCACAGGAGACAAAATTACATTTTTATAAATCCACTGCTACATGCTTACAGTTCCCCAGGCCATAAAGGATTTAGCTACAAATACCCTGGAAGGTAACCGTTTCCCCAAATAAGTATGTTCTAAGCCAACAAACAATGCCCTTGAAACAACTTGCTGCACTTTTCATGTTAGTTCAGGTCCTCAGCTCTCAGAGACCAGCAATCTATCTTATATAGGAGCAAATCCCTGGAGGAAGTAATGTCTCACAATAGGAAATATAACAATTCTAAAAATCTTCAATCCCATTCAGAGCACAACTGAAAGTATCTCAGCAACTGATAAGGAAGCCCACGTGCTCTTCTATTCTTTCACTAGGATACTGATGAAATCCCATTGCAATTACCTTTTCCAAGTGCCAAATATATGGCATGTCAATTTTGTCACATAAAGTGGAATATCAGACATGTTTCTGAAAACGCAAAGTAGCACTTGCTTAATTGTTAACCTCTTCATTGCCACTGATTAAAATACAGAAATGGCAATGAAGAGGTGTTACTAAAACACATAAACAGGCTTTTCTTTAGAAGATAATTTACAGGAAGGT
>NC_069503.1:156457153-156529653 GCF_027579735.1 Bombina bombina
TATTTCTTTTAGCTAGGTAGTTATTAAATAGTTAATAACTATTTAATAACTATTCTAACTAGCTAAAATAAATACAAAGTTACCTGTAAAATAAATATAAATCCTAAGATAGCTATAATATAATTATTAATTACATTGTAGCTATCTTAGGGTTTATTTTACAGGTAAGTATTTATTTTTAAATAGGAATAATGTATTAAAGTATAGTGTAGTGTTAGGTGTAATTGTAACTTAGGTTAGGATTTATTTCACAGGTACATTTCTCTTTATTTTAGCTAGGTAAGCTATTAAATAGTTAATAACTATTTAATAGTTATTGTACATGGTTAAAATAAATTGAAAGTTACCTGTAAAATAAATATAAATCCTAAGATAGCTAGAATATAATTATTATTTATATTGTAGCTATATTAGGGTTTATTTTAAAGGTAAGTATTTAGTTTTAAATAGGATTCATTTAGTTAATAAGAGTTCATTTATTTAGATTTATTTAATTAATATTTAAGTTAGGGGGGCGTTAGGGTTAGTGTTAGACTTAGGTTTAGGGGTTAATCATTTTATTACAGTGGCGGCGGCGTAGTGGGGGGCAGGATAGGGGTTAATAAATTTATTATAGGTGGCGACGGTGTAGGGGGGGCAGGATAGGGGTTAATAGGTTTAATATAGGTTGCGGCGGGTTCATGGAGCGGCGGTTTAGGGGTTAAACTATTTATTTAGTTGCGGAGAGGTGCGGGATCAGCAGGATAGGGGTTAATAATTTTATAATAGAGGGCGACGGTATAGGGGGGGCAGGATAGGGGTTACTAGGTATAATGTAGGTGGCAGCGGTGTCCGGGAGCGGCGGTTTAGGGGTTAATACATTTATAAGACTTGCGGCAGGGTCTAGGAGCGGCGGTTTAGGGGTTAATACTTTTATAAGAGTTGCGGCGGGGTCTAGGAGCGGCGGTTTAGGGGTTAATACATTTATAAGAGTTGCGGCAGGGTCTAGGAGCGGCGGTTTAGGGGTTAGTAACTTTATTTAGTTGCGGGGGCTCCGGGGGCGCCGGTATAGGGGGTAGAACAGTGCAGTTTAGTGTGAGTGCTTAGTGACAGGCTAGCAATAAAGCTGGGAAAAAGCCGAAGGGCAGCGAGATCGGATGAGTGATAACTGTCACAGTCCGCTGCTCATCGCCCTGCGGCTTTTTGACAGCTTTATTTGATAACTTAGGCGTATTTTTTCAGGTCCGCGGCGGCGAAGGTAGGCGAGCTTAGGCGGACGTATTGGGCCGGCGAAGCCAGAAAAGTAGACGGCTTGATAACTACCCCCCAATATGTAATTCACATTAAGAATGGTACTGACAGTAGTCATAGTTATGTATTAAAAGTAAAAAATATATAATTTAAACTATACAGTAAAATTGTTATTTAAAAAAGACACAGAAAAAAATGTAATACACATGATAAATATCATATATAATGTACAGTGTAATTTCCAAATATGATTTGAATATCAACAAAAAGGTGCAAAATGCAAATTGTACTTTATTTTTCTGTTGCAAAATGAGTTGCACAGTGTGGCGAGTGAGCTGTATAGTGATGCTTCTTGGGAGTATTTGAGATTCTCTCATTATATTATGCACGTTACACCTGCAGTTCTTGCTGTTTTATCTTGTTGAATGTAAGATGGTGGGTTTATCTAACATTTCAGGTTCCAGTCCACTTTTTAGAAAATTAAGTAGTCGGCCCATGTAAGGGTCCATTTGAAGATTTCTTTCCATGCAGCCAAGCCATTGAAGTATCACAGAATCCAACTTGTGGCCTAAGCCAAATGTTTACTTTCTTTTCCTGTGCTGAACACGTATCAATAGTTTAACATGCCGAAAGTCAGCCTTCATCAGAAGACACCAAACAAGCAAATCTGTATTGATTAAAAAGTGGTTAATCTCAAAATTAAATCTCCCAATAATTATTAATTATGTTTATAAAACATTACAGTGATCTTTTATATATATTTATATGTGTTTTAATGATTCAGATAGGGCAACTTTCCAATTTACTTTTATCATCAAATTTGCTTAGGTATTCTTTGTTGAAAGCTAAACCTAGGTAGGCTCATATACTAATTTCTAAGACCTTGAATGGTGCCTCTTTTCTCAGTACATTTGGACAGTTTTTTCACAGCAAGACAGCGCTAGTTTCATATAAATAACATTGTGCTCACTCCTGTGGATTTACCAAGGAGTCAGCACTTATTGGCTAAAATGCAAGTCTGTTAAAAGAACTGAAATAAGGGGGCAGTTGGTAATCACAGAAGTAAAAAGTATATTAATATAACCGTGTTGGTTATACAGAACTGGGGAGTGGGTAATAAAGGGATTATCTATCTTTTTTAACAATAAACATTCTGGAGTAAACTGTCCCTTTAAGCAATGCAATGCTAAAAGACCTACATGCATTTAAAGCTATCCCTTTATTAGCTGTAAATACATTCATCTGTTGCTCTAAACAATCACTTTGTGATATGTAGCTGATTTAGGCAATTTTCTGTTTTTTGAAAAATACATAAGTTACAGAATTAGCTTTTTTCATAACTCTAGAGATTGTTGGATAACACAATTTTTACACAAAAGCAAGAAATGTTTATGAAATTTTTAAAATACCCCACTCTGGGATTTGTTAAATAAATCTGCTTACTTATCTTAGAAGGATTATACAACCTCCTATTTTGTATGCAGGTATCAAAATGTCTATAATCTTGAACATGTTTATTAATAACCATCAGGGAACTGATCTGAAACGTTCCTGTTTATATAACACAAGAGATATGTAAGACATTTTTATGAATCTATAGTGATATACAAGCAATCTATAGAGAAGATGGTATATGAGGAGGTGTTGGAATTTTAATCACTTTTATCTCTTATAGCTGTCATCCATGTCTTCAACCCATAAGTTTAGTAAATGTATATTGGACGCCATCCAGAATATTGTAGAGACCGGTACAAATTTTAACAGAGCAATGAGATTTTTTTTAAATAACCTGAAAAAATTAGACACCAGGGGCGCGATCCGATATCGATCGCAGTTTGCGGCGCAAGCGAGGGAACCGGCGTCGCCCGCAGTTTCAGCTCGCAACTCGAGCCATCCCATATAGGTCGCCGTCAGATGCTAACGTGCCGTAAGTCTCACAAACCAGCGATGTCCAGAAATCTGCGTAAGTACAAATTTCTGGCGTCGCCAGTGACTTGCGGCACGTTAGAATCTGCCGGCGCCTATAAAACCTGACTAAAGTTTAAAACACCCGCACTGTCTAACACGCCTCCCTAACATAGCCCGCACTGTCTAACACGCCTCCCTAACATAGCCCGCACTGTCTAACCCTCTATCCGCTATCCCCCCTCACTAGCCTAACAATAAAAAAGCTATTAACCCCTAAACCGCCGCTCCTTTACCCCGCCGCAACCTAATAAAGTTATTAACCCCTAAACCGCCGCTCCCGTACCCCGCCGCCAGCTATATTATATCTATAACCCCCTAAAGTGAGCCCCTAACACCGCCGCCATCTATATTAAAATTATTAACCCCTAATGTAAGCCCCTTACACCGCCGCCATCTCTATTAAAATGATTAACCCCTAATTTAATCTACCTACCCCACCGCCAGCTATATTATCTATATTAACCCTAAGTATATTATAGTTAATATAGGTATTACATTATATATATTAACTATATTAACCCTAATTATATTAGGGTTAATATAGTTAATATAGTTACTATAGTATTTATATTAACTATATTAACTCTATCTAACCCTAACTAAATTTATATTAAATTAATCTAATTCATTTATAAACTAAAATATTCCTATTTAAATCTAAATACTTACCTATAAAATAAACCCTAAGATAGCTACAATATAATTAATAATTACATTGTAGCTATGTTAGGGTTAATATTTATTTTACAGGTAAATTGTTAATTATTTTAACTAGGTATAATAGATATTAAATAATTATTAACTATTTAATATCTACCTAGTTAAAATAATTACCCAATTACCTGTAAAATAAATCCTAACCTAAGTTACAAATACACCTACACTATCAATAAATTTAATAAACTACAAACATCTATCTAAAAATACAATTAAATTAACTAAACTAAATTACAAAAAAAACAAACACTAAATTACAAAAAATAAAAAAAAGATTACAAGATATTTAAGCTAATTACACCTATTCTAAGCCCCCTAATAAAATAATAAACCCCCAAAATAAAAAAAATTCCCTGCCCTATTCTAATTTCAACAAATTTCAAAGCTCTTTACCTTACCAGCCCTTAAAAGGGCCTTTTGTGGGGGCATGCCCCAAAGAATTCAGCTCTTTTGCATACAACAAATACAATACCCCCCCCCCCCATTACAACCCACCACCCACATACCCCTATTCTAAACCCACCCAAACCCCCCTTAAAAAAGCCTAACACTACCCCCCTGAAGATCTCCCTACCTTGTCTTCACCACACCGGGCCGAACTCCTGATCCGATCCGGGCGATGTCTTCCTCCAAGCGGCAAAGAAGAATTCTTCCTCCGGCGACGTCTTCCTCCAAGCGGCAGCAAAGTCTTCATTCTTCCGGCGGCATCTTCAATCTTCTTTCTTCGCTCCGCCGCCGCGGAGCATCCATCCCGGCCGACTGCTGAACTTGGAATGAGGTACCTTTAAATGACGTCATCCAAGATGGCGTCCGCCGAATTCCGATTGGCTGATAGGATTCTATCAGCCAATCGGAATTAAGTTAAAAAAATCTGATTGGCTGATTGAATCAGCCAATCAGATTCAAGTTCAATCCGATTGGCTGATCCAATCAGCCAATCAGATTGAGCTCGCATTCTATTGGCTGATCGGAGCCAATCAGATTTTTTTAACTTAATTCCGATTGGCTGATAGAATCCTATCAGCCAATCGGAATTCGGCGGACGCCATCTTGGATGACGTCATTTAAAGGTACCTCATTCCAAGTTCAGCAGTCGGCCGGGATGGATGCTCCGCGGCGGCGGAGGGAAGAAAGAAGATTGAAGATGCCGCCGGAAGAATGAAGACTTTGCTGCCGCTTGGAGGAAGACGTCGCCGGAGGAAGAATTCTTCTTTGCCGCTTGGAGGAAGACATCGCCCGGATCGGATCAGGAGTTCGGCCCGGTGTGGTGAAGACAAGGTAGGGAGATCTTCAGGGGGGTAGTGTTAGGCTTTTTTAAGGGGGGTTTGGGTGGGTTTAGAATAGGGGTATGTGGGTGGTGGGTTGTAATGGGGGGGGGTATTGTATTTGTTGTATGCAAAAGAGCTGAATTCTTTGGGGCATGCCCCCACAAAAGGCCCTTTTAAGGGCTGGTAAGGTAAAGAGCTTTGAAATTTGTTGAAATTAGAATAGGGCAGGGAATTTTTTTTATTTTGGGGGTTTATTATTTTATTAGGGGGCTTAGAATAGGTGTAATTAGCTTAAATATCTTGTAATCTTTTTTTTATTTTTTGTAATTTAGTGTTTTTTTTTTTTAATTTAGTTTAGTTAATTTAATTGTATTTTTAGATAGATGTTTGTAGTTTATTAAATTTATTGATAGTGTAGGTGTATTTGTAACTTAGGTTAGGATTTATTTTACAGGTAATTGGGTAATTATTTTAACTAGGTAGATATTAAATAGTTAATAACTATTTAATATCTATTATACCTAGTTAAAATAATTAACAATTTACCTGTAAAATAAATATTAACCCTAACATAGCTACAATGTAATTATTAATTATATTGTAGCTATCTTAGGGTTTATTTTATAGGTAAGTATTTAGATTTAAATAGGAATATTTTAGTTTATAAATGAATTAGATTAATTTAATATAAATTTAGTTAGGGTTAGATAGAGTTAATATAGTTAATATAAATACTATAGTAACTATATTAACTATATTAACCATAATATAATTAGGGTTAATATAGTTAATATATATAATGTAATACCTATATTAACTATAATATACTTAGGGTTAATATAGATAATATAGCTGGCGGCGGGGTAGGTAGATTAAATTAGGGGTTAATCATTTTAATAGAGATGGCGGCAGTGTAAGGGGCTTACATTAGGGGTTAATAATATTAATATAGCTGGCGGCGGTATAGGGGGATTAGATTAGGGGTTAAAAATTTTTATATAGGTGGCGGCGGTGTAAGGGGTCAGATTAGGGGATAGATAAGGTAGATGGAGGCGGTTTTAGAGGCTCACAGTAGGGGGTTAGTTTATGTAGATGGCGGCGGGGTCCGGGAGCGGCGGTTTAGGGGGTAATAACTTTATTAGGGATTTCGGGGGGGATCGCGGTTGACAGGGAGATAGACATTGCGCATGCGTTAGGTGTTAGGTTTATTTTAGCAGATCGCGGTTGACAGGGAGATAGACATTGCGCATGCGTTAGGTGTTAGGTTTATTTTCTAGTTAGTTTAGGGAGTTACGGGGCTCCAATAGTCAGCGTAAGGCTTCTTACGGCTGCTTTTTGTGGCGAGGTGAAAATGGAGTAAGTTTTCTCCATTTTCGCCACGTAAGTCCTTACGCTGCATATTGGATACCAAACTGCGCGGGTTTGGTATACCTGCCTATGGCCCAAAAAACTGCGGGCGACGGCAGAAATATACGGGCGTAACTTCTAGGTTACGCCGTATATGTGATACCAAATCCGCGCAATTATTGGCGTTGCCGGCTTTTGCGGGCGACGATTTATATCGGATCGACCCCCAGAATTGTAGCTCTTTGGAAGCCAGGATTTGTCCATTACAAACAGTTTTATCTAACTTATTTAAAAAAAAAAAAAAAAAGAAATTCTAAAATAACATATTTTATTATAGCATTCAATTTCTATCAAATAAACTTTTTTTCAGTATGTGTTTAACTCCTTTAAAAAGGTTAAACATTTATGCAAATATTAGAACAAATCAAGTACATTTGGAGCACACCTACAAAAGGGTTCAGACTCACCCTAAAACCCCTTTACAGCGGGATAAAAATCCGGCTACAAGCAAAAAGCGTAAAGTTTACCGAAGTACTGTGATAAATAGATGGAAAACATAATTAATCACAGAAAAACATCAAAACCATTATGTTCAAACCCCAATAGATATAAAAATAGATATAAAAATTATATATATATATATATATATATATATATAGTCATGCGGGTTTCACACTATATACCCTCTTACCCCGTGGACATCTGTGCCAAAAGTGCTTGCAGAGCCACAGCATCACCTAGCAGCCTCTGCGCATGCGTGAAGGGCACTATGGATGCCTGCATAGGCCAAATCATGTCAATGTTAAAAATGGAAATCAAAACAATACAGCTCAACGTTGCAAAAATAAAGAAAACATATGCAGGCAACGGAAAATTGACACACACACATACATGTGAAATACAATATAATAAGTGAGCTGGCTAAACTAAACTACAAATAGTAGAAAAGAAAAACTGATCAAGCAATCTGGACCTTAGTCATGTTTTTAAGTTATGCTGGTAAGCAAATGAAAACATGCACCAAAAGGGACAATTATAAATTGAGGGTCAAGTAATGGAAGCTACTAGAACTTGTACAGTTAGTTAAATTAATAATGCATATGGCATAGCGAATAAAGAAAACAAGAAAAATTATTGGACAGACTAACCTTGCTCCATATCAGACACAATTTCATGCAATCTATGCTTGATAATTTAAACTGAATTTATAAGGAACCAGTTAATTAAATTAATAATGCATATGGCATAGCGAATAAAGAAAAAAATAAAAAATATTGGACAGGCTAACCTTGCTCCATATCAGACACAATTTCATGCAATCTATGCTAAATAATTTAAACTGAATTTATAAGGAACCAGTGTGGATCTAATGCAATATTGAACTGCTGAAGCAACAAGGCTAACCCTGTTACATAGTAAGATCAAAATAGTCTCATACAGACACATATTCAGAACAAAAAATATACAGGGAATGCAGAATTATTAGGCAAGTTGATTTTTGAGGATTAATTTTATTATTGAACAACAACCATGATCTCAATGAACCCAAAAAACTCATTAATATCAAAGCTGAATAGTTTTGGAAGTAGTTTTTAGTTTGTTTTTAGTTATAGCTATTTTAGGGGGATATCTGTGTGTGCAGGTGACTATTACTGTGCATAATTATAAGGCAACTTAACAAAAAACAAATATATACCCATTTCAATTATTTATTTTTACCAGTGAAACCAATATAACATCTCAACATTCACAAATATACATTTCTGACATTCAAAAACAAAACAAAAACAAATCAGTGACCAATATAGCCACCTTTCTTTGCAAGGACACTCAAAAGCCTGCCATCTATGGATTCTTTCAGTGTTTTGATCTGTTCACCATCAACATTGCGTGCAGCAGCAACCACAGCCTCCCAGACACTGTTCAGAGAGGTGTACTGTTTTCCCTCCTTGTAAATCTCACATTTGATGATGGACCACAGGTTCTCAATGGGGTTCAGATCAGGTGAACAAGGAGGCAATGTCATTAGATTTTCTTCTTTTATACCCTTTCTTGCCAGCCACGCTGTGGAGTACTTGGACGCGTGTGATGGAGCATTGTCCTGCATGAAAATTATGTTTTTCTTGAAGGATGCAGACTTCTTCCTGTACCACTGCTTGAAGAAGGTGTCTTCCAGAAACTGGCAGTAGGACTGGGAGTTGAGCTTGACTCCATCCTCAACCCGAAAAGGCCCCACAAGCTCATCTTTGATGATACCAGCCCAAACCAGTACTCCCACTGAGTCGGACTGGAGCTCTCTGCCCTTTACTAATCCAGCCACGGGCCCATCCATCTGGCCCATCAAGACTCACTCTCATTTCATCAGTCCATAAAACCTTAGAAAAATCAGTCTTGAGATAGTTCTTGGCCCAGTCTTGACGTTTCAGCTTGTGTGTCTTGTTCAGTGGTGGTCGTCTTTCAGCCTTTCTTACCTTGGCCATGTCTCTGAGTATTGCACACCTTGTGCTTTTGGGCACTTCAGTGATGTTGCAGCTCTGAAATATGGCCAAACTGGTGGCAAGTGGCATCTTGGCAGCTGCACGCTTGACTTTTCTCAGTTCATGGGCAGTTATTTTGCGCCTTGGTTTTTCCACACGCTTCTTGCGACCCTGTTGACTATTTTGAATGAAACGCTTGATTGTTCGATGATCACGCTTCAGAAGCTTTGCAATTTTAAGAGTGCTGCATCCCTCTGCAAGATATCTCACTATTTTTGACTTTTCTGAGCCTGTCAAGTCCTTCTTTTGACCCATTTTGCCAAAGGAAAGGAAGTTACCTAATAATTATGCACACCTGATATAGGGTGTTGATGTCATTAGACCACACCCCTTCTCATTACAGAGATGTACATCACCTAATATGCTTAAATGGTAGTAGGCTTTCGAGCCTATACAGCTTGGAGTAAGACAACATGCATAAAGAGGATGATGTGGTCAAAATACTCATTTGCCTAATAATTCTGCACTCCCTGTACATTAACAGATACTCAATCATATGTTAATATGCACATAGATATAATGCTATGATCTAAGGCATCAGCATGTATAAATGACCCCAATGTGGTTAAAGGAAACATTGTAGGTCCAATTTAACATTAAGACCTTTTTGGGGCCAAGGTGTCCAGAGTATGTATCCATTTACTCTCCCTCTGCAAGAGTATCCGACCCCTGTCACCCCCTCTCATCAAGGGAGGAATGTGATCAATGATGACACATCTGATGTCTGCCACAGAATGCTGCATCTTGAGAAAATGCCTCGCTACAGTTTGATCACATGTTCCGGTACCCAAGGCTGATCTTATCCCAGAGCAATGTTTGGCCATCATGGTGCGTAGATCGTCTTGGATTTTCCCAATGTAGAATAGCCCACAGGGACAGTGAAGCATATATATACCACGTATTTCGTGGTACAAGTGACCCTATGCTTGAATACATATTTTTTATTTCTCCATGGATGTGTGAAGAATTTGCACTGTGAAAGTCCACTGCAGGTAATGCACCCACTACAACGGTAACTGCCATTTCTATTGGTGCCCAACCATGTTCTGGTTACATAGCTAGGTCTGAAATCAGCACGAAAAAGCAGATCCTTAATTGATCGGCCCTTCCGGTAGCCAATCATCAGGGGTTCCATGTTATTGAAAGGCAATGTTCTGTCTGTGGTAAGAATGTCCCAATTCTTTCGCATGATGCCTGGAAGTTCCAATGTGTCAAAATTAAACTCTGTAGAGAAGACCAACCTTTCCAGTGGTTGCTTAGCTTTCTTTGCCAATGTCTCTGATTAATCCATATCCTTGCAGGTAATTAAAGCCGGATTCAGCTGGGCCGCTTTGTAACCTCTTTCCGCAAACTTTTAATACATATCATCAAGCTGTAATAGTTTGGTGTCATTGTTGGTATTATTCCTCACCACCCGCTTGAACTGTGACATGGGAAGAGATTTTTTAAAACTGGGAGGATGACAACTAGTGGCCTCCAGTATGGAGTTCCAATCTGTGGTCTTGCTGAACAGTGTTGTGGTTAAACCAGATCCTGATCTGGTAATCTTCAGGTCCAAGAAGTCTACACTCACATCGCTTGATGTCATCTTGAATTTTAAATATTAATTTAGTGGTTCAACAGATTGAACCAGGACTCCAAATCATCTGTTTCCCAGCGCTACAGAATTTGGCGGCGCTATACAAATAAATGATAATAATAATAATAATCTGTTGACCCACGCCAGATGATAAACAGGTCATTGATGTAACGCTTGAATAGGAGTATCCTTGGATCATGGAAATATATATATATATATATATATAGGGTAATGTTTAGAAGTTCTAGGGTAATATATATGTGGAAGACAGACAAGATTCAGCATGTTATGCTAATGAGCTAATGCTACTGGGCACCAGGAAGGAAAAGGCTTGCGGGATGCTTAATGGACTTAAAGGGACACTGTACCCAAATTTTTTCTTTCGTGATTCAGATTGAGCATGAAATTTTAAGCAACTTTCTAATTTACTCCTATTATCAAATTTTCTTCATTCTCTTGGTATCTTTATTTGAAATGCAAGAATGTAAGTTTAGATGCCGGCCCATTTTTGGTGAAAAACCTGGGTTGTCCTTGCTGATTGGTGGATAAATTCATCCACCAATAAAAAAGTGCTGTCCAGAGTACTGAAACCAAAAAAAAGCATAGATGCCTTCTTTTTCAAATAATGATAGCAAGAGAACGAAGAAAAATTGATAATAGGAGTAAATTAGAAAGTTGCTTAAAATTGCATGCTCTTTCTGAATTACAAAAGAAAAAAATTGGGTTCAGTGTCCCTTTAAAGTTAAACTTTCATGATTCAGACAGAACATACAATTTAAAAAAAACAACTTTCAATTTACTCCTGTTTTTTGCTCTTTGTTGATAAATACCCACTGTCTAGGTGGACTCAATGTGCACATGTCTGAGGCCCTATATGTATAACATTGTTACACACCTTGATGCAAACACAGCTGGCTTAGAGCTAGATTACAAGTGGCGCGCTAATGATAGCACATGCACGATAGCACGTGCACGATAACCTGTTTCGCTCGACTGCGCTACCATTAGCATACCGCTTTGATATTACAAGTCCATGGTAATACCAGTGCAAACTATAGGCTGCACTTAAGCAAAGTCGACCACGCTAACCCTTCTCTGTTTAGCGTGGCCGACTTTGCATGAGCACAGCCTATCATTTCAATAGATATCGCTACTGCACTAATTAGCGCTGGTATTGCAAGTTATTGGTTGTGCTCTAGCACAAGCCGAAACTGCGCTAGAATATTTAGTGTACCTTGAGACCTGAAGTAAACTGTATTGGACTGATTTAATAAGAGTAGGATGGACATGATCCACTGTAGCGATCATGTCCGCCCGACATCGCTGAATGCAGACAGCATACGCTGTCAGCATTTTACATTGCACAAGCAGTTCTGGTGAACTGCTTGTGCAGTGCCGCCCTCCTGCAGGTTCATGGCCTATCAGCCGCTAGCAATGAGTATCAATCAACCCGATCGTATGTGATCAGGCTGATTGCTGTACGCCGCCTCAGATGTGGCGTACGAGTTAAGGAGCAGCGGTCTTAAGAAGCTTAACTCCTGTTTCCAGGCGAGCATAAAGGCTCGCGCGGAAACAGATGTATCTGGCCCCATTTGGGCCATGATAAATCGTCCCTTAAGAGTTAAATAAAAGCACAAACAACATTTAAAATACATTAAAATAAAGTGTTATACACATATAGATACTTTTAAATAAAAATGTATCATTTTAATATTAATAAAATTGGTTTTAAAGAGTTAAAGGGATATGGTATATGGCAAAGTTTTTTTACTTGAAAGGGGTCCAATGTATATAGATTAGTCTAAATTTGTGTATGTTTGTAGATATATATATATATATATATATATAGTATATATATATATATATATATATATATATATATATATATAATATATATATTTATATATGTGTGTGTGTATGTATATATATATATATACTGAGGTATGAATTAACACTAAGCGCCTAATGCTATTGGGACCCTTTGCTTTAATAAATTGACCCCTAGCGGTCAAACGAATAGATAATCAGAAAGAAAGTAGTTAAAGCGACAAAGAACAAATGGCCGGGTCCAAAATTTATAAAAAATATATATCAATTTATTCAATACAATATCATATAAAAATTAACATACCATTAAAACAGTAAAATAATAATCAAGGATCCAAGATTTTACAATAAGTTAAAACCAATTCTCCAAATTAGAGTTGAAGCAATTCTTTACTTAGACAGTCTTTCCATGTAACAATTAAAAATCAATTGTGTGGAATATCTGGCTGTGTGATGTGTTTAATAAAGATATTTCTGCTTGAGAGACAATTCAGTGTAGTGGATCTGTCTGCTGTTGAATGGATATATTTCACATCATATGATAAATGGATTTGTGCAATGTAAATGTGCTTGTGTGGAAGTTTGTGGATGTCTTCAAATAAACTTTTGTGAGTGGAAGTGCCAAAAAGTAATCGTGTCTTCAAATTGAGTGTTGAAAATTTTTTGAAAAAATAGTTGAAAAACAAACCATACAAATGATAATCAAAGAACAGTGTGAACACACAATCTTAATAAAACAATTATAAATCAACGATCTTCAAATCAAAATCATAATAAATGGTGAAAAAAATGGTGAAAAAAAAAAAAACTTGCAAGTTAAAGAAAAAAGGAAAAATATTCCTGAATAAGTGTGAGTAATCACACAACTATAGGAAATGTCAGATTGAGATATATGTGTATACTTGTTTTTCCTCCTAAATGAGATGCAGTGGTTTTCTCCCAGTGTTTTTTCTCCCAGTGTAAAGTGCAATCTATCTCCTAAGTGGTGACCCAAACGGTCAGTTCAATTTTCTGCAGTTTTAGTCCTTTCTGCCAAAAAAACAAAAACAATAATAGTGCAGAAGTTTTAAACAAAATGATCCTACCAGAGTGTAACTTACCAGTCGACGCGTTTCGGTCATGCCCTGACCTTTATCAAGACTGGTTTTACCTTATGTTTGGGGTCTTTATATACCCTGTTTGATTACTGGTTTTTCGTGTTTTCGTAATACCGGAAGCGGGATTTACTACTTCCGGTTTCGGGTAGCGATAACGTTTCTTGTCTTGGTTTATTATAACATTTCTGTTGATATTATATTTTATCTGGTGAAATCTTGTGCTTTTTAACCTTAGGTTTATATAATTTGGGGCATTCTTTTGTATATGCTTTTGGTTCGCACTCCCGTTTTTCTTGTTATTTTATTGGTCAGATTTTGAGGTGTGTTCCATATAATAGCTCCCATTGGCTAATGGTATATGTAGTTTCAAATTAGCTGTGTCCCTCGGCTTATTCAGTGGGCACTGTCAGCCTGTAAAATTTAAGGGTGTGTATTGAATAACATTATTCTATTCGTTCCTATTCTTGTTATGGTGCTAATTGCGAAGGGGTCTATTACTTTACGATCTGAGAGTGGATATTGGTGAAAGAACAGTGTAAACAAACGTTGAAAAAAGAACAGTGTAAAACAAACAATCTTTTACACAATTGGCAATCTTTAAATGATGTGTGATGTTAATCATACATAAAAGGTGAAATCAAAATTATATAACATGATAGCGAACTCCAAGAAAAAGAAAAATAGCAAAAAATGAAAAAAGAAAAAAGAAAAAATAATATCCTGAAAAAATGTGAACAGTCATACAGCCATGGGAAATGTCAGAATGAAAAAAGTGTACTTGTTTGTCCCAAATGAGATGCAGTGGTTTTTCTCCCAGTGTTATTTCTCCCAGTGTGAGGTGCAATAAGACTCCTAAGTGATGACCCAATCGGTCAGTTCAGTTTTCTGCAATATTGATCCTTTCTGTCAAGAAACAAGAACAATAATAGTGCAGACGTTTTTCACAACTTATTCCTATCAGAGTGTCACTTACCAGTCGACGCGTTTCGGTCATGCATTGACCTTTATCAAGACTCTCGAGTCTTGATAAAGGTCAATGCATGACCGAAACGCGTCGACTGGTAAGTGACACTCTGATAGGAATAAGTTGTGAAAAACGTCTGCACTATTATTGTTCTTGTTTCTTGACAGAAAGGATCAATATTGCAGAAAACTGAACTGACCGATTGGGTCATCACTTAGGAGTCTTATTGCACCTCACACTGGGAGAAATAACACTGGGAGAAAAACCACTGCATCTCATTTGGGACAAACAAGTACACTTTTTTCATTCTGACATTTCCCATGGCTGTATGACTGTTCACATTTTTTCAGGATATTATTTTTTCTTTTTTCTTTTTTCATTTTTTGCTATTTTTCTTTTTCTTGGAGTTCGCTATCATGTTATATAATTTTGATTTCACCTTTTATGTATGATTAACATCACACATCATTTAAAGATTGCCAATTGTGTAAAAGATTGTTTGTTTTACACTGTTCTTTTTTCAACGTTTGTTTACACTGTTCTTTCACCAATATCCACTCTCAGATCGTAAAGTAATAGACCCCTTCGCAATTAGCACCATAACAAGAATAGGAACGAATAGAATAATGTTATTCAATACACACCCTTAAATTTTACAGGCTGACAGTGCCCACTGAATAAGCCGAGGAACACCGCTAATTTGAAACTACATATACCATTAGCCAATGGGAGCTATTATATGGAACACACCTCAAAATCTGACCAATAAAATAACAAGAAAAACGGGAGTGCGAACCAAAAGCATATACAAAAGAATGCCCCAAATTATATAAACCTAAGGTTAAAAAGCACAAGATTTCACCAGATAAAATATAATATCAACAGAAATGTTATAATAAACCAAGACAAGAAACTTTATCGCTACCCGAAACCGGAAGTAGTAAATCCCGCTTCCGGTATTACGAAAACACGAAAAACCAGTAATCAAACAGGGTATATAAAGACCCCAAACATAAGGTAAAACCAGTCTTGATAAAGGTCAGTGCATGACCGAAACGCGTCGACTGGTAAGTGACACTCTGGTAGGATCATTTTGTTTAAAACTTCTGCACTATTATTGTTTTTGTTTTTTTGGCAGAAAGGACTAAAACTGCAGAAAATTGAACTGACCGTTTGGGTCACCACTTAGGAGATAGATTGCACTTTACACTGGGAGAAAAAACACTGGGAGAAAACCACTGCATCTCATTTAGGAGGAAAAACAAGTATACACATATATCTCAATCTGACATTTCCTATGGTTGTGTGATTGCTCACACTTATTCAGGACTATTTTTCCTTTTTTCTTTAACTTGCAAGTTTTTTTTTGTTTTTTTTCACCATTTTTTTCACCATTTATTATGATTTTGATTTGAAGATCGTTGATTTATAATTGTTTTATTAAGATTGTGTGTTCACACTGTTCTTTGATTATCATTTGTATGGTTTGTTTTTCAACTATTTTTTCAAAAAATTTTCAACACTCAATTTGAAGACACGATTACTTTTTGGCACTTCCACTCACAAAAGTTTATTTGAAGACATCCACAAACTGCCACACAAGTACATTTACATTGCACAAATCCATTTATCATATGATGTGAAATATATCCATTCAACAGCAGACAGATCCACTACACTGAATTGTCTCTCAAGCAGAAATATCTTTATTAAACACATCACACAGCCAGATATTCCACACGATTGATTTTTAATTGTTACATGGAAAGACTGTCTAAGTAAAGAATTGCTTCAACTCTAATTTGGAGAATTGGTTTTAACTTATTGTAAAATCTTGGATCCTTGATTATTATTTTACTGTTTTAATGGTATGTTAATTTTTATATGATATTGTATTGAATAAATTGATATATATTTTTTATAAATTTTGGACCCGGCCATTTGTTCTTTGGCGCTTTAACTACTTTCTTTCTGATTATATATATATATACTATGTGTATTCATGTATTCATGTGGTTATGTGTAAATATGTATGCGCACAGATACCTACATATATACACATACAAACACAAAAAACACGTATATATATATATATATATATATATTTATATATATATATATATATATATATATATATATATATATATACACAGTATATACTGTATATATGACACTTTAAACCCTTTTCGGTCAAATACATTGAAAAATGCATTAAAATATAATTTTATATCATTGTATAAAGTTTTAATGGGTTTTCATTAGAAATGCTTTAAATTCCAATGTTCTTCACATAGAAAAAATAATTCCTTTCTAGTTTAAAAGATATTTCTATGTTATCAGTGTATAATATAGGAATATCTATTTAGAAATACTTAGCACATATTCTGCTAAGTGCAGAACATTGGAATGTGATATATTTACATTAAATACACAGTCTAACACTTTATTAAGTTTGAATATTGCATAAATATGATTTTTCATGCAAAGGGCTCCAATGAATACATATGTACACACACACATATGTATCATTTCTGCCCGCCATTTGATAATTCGGCCCCGTGGTATGAATTTTAGATCACTTAGACAGACTGTCACAGCTAATTAGCTATCTGCAACAAATCTGTGGTCAATTCGAAGTCTTCTGCTGTCTGAATAAAATAATAATGTGCTTACTTTATTAGCTGTCAACTTTGGGAAATTGTATGATAGCATCTTATCATTGTAATGCTTCTTTTTTAATAAATTATTATCAAAATATTTACTGAATTACAGGAAAAAAAGACTAGAGAAATGTCTTTTGTACATTATTTAAAAGTATCTCTGTTTAAAGGACAGTAAATATAAAAGTTTTAGTTTGTGTAGTAAATCAATACTGCAATATACATCTGGGGCGCGATCCGATAAAGATCGTAGTTTGCGGCGCAAGCTAAAGTGCCGTAAGTCTCACAAACCAGCGATGTCCAGAAATCTGCGTAAGTAGAAATTTCTGGAGTTGCCAGTGACTTACGGCACTTTAGAAACTGCGGGCGCCTACAAAACCTGACTAAAGTTATTAAATCTCCCGTACTGTCTAACACGCTTCCCAAACATAGCCCGACACGTCTAACCCTCTATCCGCTATCCCCCCTCACTATCCTAACAATAAAACATGTATTAACCCCTAAACCGCCGCCCCCGGACCCCGCCGCCACCTAATAAAGTTATTAACCCCTAAACTGCCGCTCCCGGACCCCGCCGCCAGCTATATTAAATCTATAACCCCCTAATGTGAGCCCCTACCCCGCCGCCATCTATCTTACCTACCCCCTAAAGTGAGCCCCTACCCCGCCGCCATCTATCTTACCTACCCCCTAAAGTGAGCCCCTACCCCGCTGCAATCTACCTTACCTACCCCCTAAAGTGAGCCCCTACCCCGCCGCCATCTACCTTACCTACCCCCTAAAGTGAGCCACTACCCCGCCGCCATCTATCTTACCTACCCCCTAAAGTGAGCCCCTACCCCGCCGCCATCTACCTTACCTACCCCGCCGCCATCTATCTTACCTACCCCCTAAAGTGAGCCCCTACCCCGCCGCCATCTATTTTAAAAATATTAACCCCTAATTTAATCCCCCTACACCACCGCCGCCTATATTAAACACATTAACCCCTAATCTAATCCCCCTACACCTCCGCCAGCTATATTAACTATATTAACCCTAATTATATTAGGGTTAATATAGTTAATATCGTTATTATATATATATATATTAACTATATTAACCCTAATTATATTAGGGTTAATATAGTTAATATCGTTATTATATTATATATATATTAAGTATAATAACCCTATCTAACTCTAACATCCCTAACTAAATTCCTATTAAAATAAATCTAATTAATATTAATGTTATTAATTAAAATATTCCTATTTAAATCAAAATACTTACCTATAAAATAAACCCTAAGATAGCTACAATGTAATTAATAATTACATTCTAACTATTTTAGGGTTTATATTTATTTTACAGGTAACTTGGTATTTATTTTAACTAGGTACAATAGCTATTAAATAGTTAATAACTATTTAATAGCTACCTAGTTAAAATAATTACCAATTTACCTGTAAAATAAATCCTAACCTAAGTTCTAAATACACCTACACTATCAATAAATTAATAAACTACAAATATCTAAACTAAAATACAATAAAATAAACAAACACTAAATTACAAAAAATAAAAAAATTACAAGATTTTTAAGCTAATGACACCTATTATAAGCCCCCTAATAAAATAATAAAGCCCCCCAAAATAAAAAAAATTCCCTACCCTATTCTAAATTTAAAAAGTTCACAGCTCTTTTACCTTACCAGCCCTTAAAAGGGCCTTTTGCGGGGCATGCCCCAAATAATTCACCTCTTTTGCATTGAAATAAACATACAATACCCCCCCCAACATTACAACCCACCACCCACATACCCCTATTCTAAACCCACCCAAACCCCCCTTAAAAAAACCTAACACTACCCCCCTGAAGATCTCCCTACCTTGTCTTCACCCAGCCGGGCAGAACTCTTCATCCGATCCGGGCGATGTCCAATCAAGCGGCAGTGAAGTCTTCTTCCATCCGGCGATGTCTTCAATCAAGCGGCAGTGAAGTCTTCTTCCATCCGGCGATGTCTTCAAGCAAAGCAGCATCTTCAATCTTCTTTCTTCGCTCCCCCGCCACGGAGCATCCATCCTGAACGAAGACTGAACGTGGAATGAGGTACCTTTAAATGACGTCATCCAAGATGGCGTCCGTCGAATTCCGATTGGCTGATAGGATTCTATCAGCCAATCGGAATTAAGGTAGAAAAATCTGATTGGCTGATTGAATCAGCCAATCAGATTCAAGTTCAATCCGATTTGCTGAACCAATCTTGAATCCTATCAGCCAATCGGAATTCGACGGACGCCATCTTGGATGACGTCATTTAAAGGTACCTCATTCCACGTTCAGTCTTCGTTCAGGATGGATGCTCCGCGGCGGAGGAGCGAAGAAAGAAGATTGAAGATGCCGCTTTGCTTGAAGACATCGCCGGATGGAAGAAGACTTCACTGCCGCTTGATTGAAGACATCGCCGGATGGTTGAAGACTTCACTGCCGCTTGATTGGACATCGCCCGGATCGGATGAAGAGTTCTGTCCGGCTGGGTGAAGACAAGGTAGGGAGATCTTCAGGGGGGTAGTGTTAGGTTTTTTTAAGGGGGGTTTGGGTGGGTTTAGAATAGGGGTATGTGGGTGGTGGGTGTAATGTTGGGGGGGGTATTGTATGTTTATTTCAATGCAAAAGAGCTGAATTCTTTGGGGCATGCCCCGCAAAAGGCCCTTTTAAGGGCTGGTAAGGTAAAAGAGCTGTGAACTTTTTTAATTTAGAATAGGGTAGGGAAATTTTTTTATTTTGGGGGGCTTTATTATTTTATTAGGGGGCTTAGAATAGGTGTAATTAGCTTAAAAATCTTGTAATATTTTTTTTATTTTTTGTAATTTAGTGTTTTGTTTTTTTGTAATTTAGTTTAGTTTATTTTATTGTATTTTAGTTTAGATATTTGTAGTTTATTTAATTTATTGATAGTGTAGGTGTATTTGGAACTTAGGTTAGGATTTATTTTATAGGTAAATTGGTAATTATTTTAACTAGGTAGCTATTAAATAGTTATTAACTATTTAATAGCTATTGTACCTAGTTAAAATAAATACCAAGTTACCTGTAAAATAAATATAAACCCTAAAATAGTTAGAATGTAATTATTAATTACATTGTAGCTATCTTAGGGTTTATTTTATAGGTAAGTATTTAGATTTAAATAGGAATATTTTAATTAATAACATTAATATTAATTAGATTTATTTTAATAGGAATTTAGTTAGGGATGTTAGAGTTAGATAGGGTTATTATACTTAATATATATATAATATAATAACGATATTAACTATATTAACCCTAATATAATTAGGGTTAATATAGTTAATATATATAATATAATAACTATATTAACTAGATTAACCCTAATATAATTAGGGTTAATATAGTTAATATAGCTGGCGGCGGTGTAGGGGGATTAGATTAGGGGTTAATGTGTTTAATATAGGCGGCGGTGGTGTAGGGGGATTAAATTAGGGGTTAATATTTTTAAAATAGATGGCGGCAGGGTAGGGGCTCACTTTAGGGGGTAGGTAAGGTAGATGGCGGCGGGGTAGGGGCTCACTTTAGGGGGTAGGTAAGGTAGATGGCGGCAGGGTAGGGGCTCACTTTAGGGGGTAGGTAAGATAGATGGCGGCGGGGTAAGGGGCTCACTTTAGGGGGTAGGTAAGATAGATGGCGGCGGGGTAGGGGCTCACTTTAGGGGGTAGGTAAGGTAGATGGCAGCGGGGTAGGGGCTCACTTTAGGGGGTAGGTAAGGTAGATGGCGGCGGGGTAGGGGCTCACTTTAGGGGGTAGGTAAGATAGATGGCGGCGGGGTAGGGGCTCACTTTAGGGGGTAGGTAAGGTAGATGACGGCGGGGTAGAGGCTCACATTAGGGGGTTATAGATTTAATATAGCTGGCGGCGGGGTCCGGGAGAGGCGGTTTAGGGGTTAATAACTTTATTAGGGATTGCGGCGGGGGATCGCGGTTGACAGGTAGATAGACATTGCGCATGCATTAGGTGTTAGGTTTTATTTAGCAGGTAGTTTAGGGAGTTACGGGGCTCCAATAGACAGCGTAAGGCTTACTACGGCTGCATTTTGTGGCGAGGTGAAAATGGAGTAAGATTTCTCCATTTTCACCACGTAAGTTCTTACACTGTATATTGGATACCAAACTGCGCTGGTTTGGTATACCTGCCTATTGCCCAAAAAACTACGTGCGAAGGCAGAAATATACGAGCGTAACTTCTAGGTTACGCCGTATATAGGATACCAAACCAGCGCAAATTTCGGCGTCGCCGGCTTTTGCGGGCGATGCTGCATATCGGATCGGGCTCCTGTTACTTATTTTTCCCCTTTTATTGTAATTTAGCTCTAAAAATTGCATGAAATTGTAGTTTAGTAGCTGCTGTCTTAAGATGGCTGCTACTTAGCCTGTTGAGGTGGCAAAGTTAAATCATTCTGGTAAGGATCAACTGGGATGATTGACAAGTCCTGCTCTCGAGCTATTGGTTGCGTGAGAACAGGGGGCATGGCTGCACAAGCAATTGCTTGTGTAATGATAACAGCCTCTTTAAAGATTAAAGGGACACTGTACCCAAATTTTTTCTTTCGTGATTCAGATTGAGCATGACATTTTAAGCAACTTTCTAATTTACTCCTATTATCAAATTTTCTTTATTCTCTTGGTATCTTTATTTGAAATGCACGAATGTAAGTTTAGATGCCGACCCATTTTTGGTGAACAACCTGGGTTGTCCTTGCTGATTGGTGGATAAATTCATCCACCAATAAAAAAGTGCTGTCCAGAGTACTGAAACCAAAAAAAGCTTAGATGCCTTCTTTTTCAAATAAAGATAGAAAGAGAATGAAGAAATAGGAGCAAATCAGGAAGTTGCTTAAAATTGCATGCTCTTTCTGAATTACAAAAGAAAAAAATTGGGTTCAGTGTCCCTTTAAAAGAAACAAATGATGGTGCAGTAAAAATTTGTTCCTTCATTCATGCAGTTACTCAGGCAGGAAAGGGATCAGAAGTTTAGATTTACACTATTCAGAAGGGAAAGGTTTCAAAAGTTCAGATTTATATTATTCAGAAGGGAAAGCTTTCAAAACTTCAGATTTACATTATTTATTGATTAAATGATTCTATGATTTGTAGCAGTAGCTCTAGCTACTGCATTAACTTTATTGTAGATTAAGCTGCTGTTCTAGCTGCTCCTGAAGACATTCCAAATAAGAAATAACTATTTTTTGTTCGCAAATGAATAATGTTATCATAATTTAAAAACTGTATGATTCCATGAATAACCTCATTCATAAAATATTATGAAATGTAATATTTGATTTGACATATTCAATGCATTTTTATTTATTATTTAATATATTAAAATGTTACTTTAAATAGTATTCTTGTAGTTTGAATGGACTATTATTGTATTTTAATGTAATGCATGCATTTGGTTGGCTATTAAGCTGGTATATAAGTCTGTTTCTATAATAACTTGCTTGAAGATACACAATAAAAGTCTTTTTTTTCAATACCGGTATTAATACACCCAAAATGACCTCAAAATGGTTGTTTTTGTCACATTTGCTCCCTGACCAATCAGCAGTGGCTTGCTGATTATCATTAGGAACCTGCTTATATCTGTATATTATATATAGTTGCTACTTTCCTCTGCACAGCTGTATGAAACGTTGGTATCCCATAGCAACCAGAAGCTATCAACTTTACAACTGTGTCTTGTGCAGGATACTTGGCACTTTAAATAGCAATGCCTGTACAGATAATCAGATATCAGTGGTAATATGTATAATATCCGAAAATGTATTTTAAAAAAATGAAATACACCAAAAAGTTATAATCCTACTTGCAATGCAGTGACATATCATTACATGCAGAAAAATATGCATCAAATTCCTTAGCTGTAAAACATATCAAGCTCAAAATCCTGAGTAATACTGCTAATCAGATAAATGCATACAGTTATATGAGCGAAATCTATACATGTGGGTAGGCTATAAACATATGAAAGACACTTTGCGGGATATCTATCAAGCCGTCAACTGTGTTGCATTCAACGGCATCAATACACTCGCCTAACATCACGGCCGCGTATCTCATTATGCTCTCCATATTTATAAAAAAAGCCGGCAAAAAGACACGCACCAAGTATGGGGCGATGAGCATCGGACTGTTGTTAACCAACAGTCATCAATCTCGCGTCTATTCGGCTTTTTACCAACTTTATTTATACCCTGTCACTAAACGCTGCCACTAAACTAAAATATTTAACCCCTATCCCGCCGCTCCCCGACCCCGCCGCAACCTAATTAAAGTTATTAACCCCATCCCGCCGCTCCCGGACACCGCCGCCACAAAATATACGTATTAACCCCTAAACCTCTGGCCTCCCACATCACTACCACTAACTAAACCTATTAACCCCTAAACCGCCAGCCCCCCACATCGCCATAAACTAAATTAAGCTATTAGCCCCTAAACCTAACAACCCGCTAACTTTAAACTAAAATTACAACATGAAACAAGAAAAGAAAAGACAAGCGCAGCCCGACTCAAGTGTACGTGCAGCAGCTGACAACCATACTGGACACCACTCACTTAATGGGATTATCCTATCAGAAGGAATAAAGTGTGGATCTCTCTGTTTTCTCTCACTATATGGTGAAATCGGCTACTGTCACTTCACATCTATATTAAGTGACATACTTTTGAGGAACTGGGCGTCTAATTCCGGTACTGTTATTTAAAATTACAACATCCCTATCTTAAAATAAATTTAAATTTACCTGTAGAATTAAAATAAACTATTTTTAAATTATTAATTACCCTACCCTAACTATTATACTACAATTACTACAATTAATTTAAACTAGCAATTACATAAACTAAATTACATATTAAAAAACCTAACCCTACTAAAATTATTTAAATCTACTATTAAACCTTATTACAAATTACTAAATTACCAAAAAAAATAAACGCTAAGTTCCAAAAAATAAAAAACACTAAATTACGGAAAAAAACCAACACATTATCAAAAATGAAAAAGAATTACACCTAATCTAATAGCCCTATCAAAAAAAAAAGCCCCCCTAAAATAAAAAAAACCCTAGCCTACAATAAACTACCATTGGCCCTTAAAAGGGCCTTTTGTGGGGCATTGCCCCAAAGAACAGCCAATAGGATGAGAGCTGCTCAAATCCTATTGGCTGATTGAAATATTTCAGCCAATAGGAATGCAATGGACGCCATCTTGGATGACGTCACTTGCATTGAAGTTCCAGTTTACGGCGGAGACCGTAATGAAGAGAATGAACTGCGCCGGAAGTCTTCAGGATGGACCCGTTTTGCATCGGATGGATGAAGATTGAAGATTCTGTCTGGATGAAAACTTCTCCAGCTGGATGAAGATGGAAGAGGCCGCCCAGATGAAGACTTCTTGCCGCCTAGATGAGGACTTCGCCGGCTGGAGGAAGATTGAAGAGGCCGCCTGGATGAAGACTTCTTGCCGGCTGGATGGATCCTTCAAGCGGGACTTTAATAACTGTAAGTGGATCGTCGGGGGTTAGTGTTAGGTTTATTTACAGGTTTTTTGGGTGGGTTTTATTTTTAGATCAGGGTCTGGGCAGGTAAAAGAGTGAAATGCCCTTTTAAGGACAATGCCCATACAAATGCCCTTTTCAGGGCAATGGGGAGGTTAGGTTATTTTAGATAGGGCTTTTATTTGGGGGGTTGGTTGGTTGGGTGGTGGGTTTTTGTATTTGTATTTTTTTTTACAAGTAAAAGAGCTGATTTCTTTGGGACAATGCCCCACAAAAGGCCCTTTTAAGGGCCATTAGTTTTATTGAAGGCTAGGGTTTTTTTATTTTGGGGGGCTTTTTTATTTTGATAGGGCTATTAGATTAGGTGTAATTCTTTTTTTCTTCTTTTTGATAGTGGTTTTTTTTTCCGTAATTTAGTGTTTTTTATTTTTTGTAACTTAGTGTTTATTTGTTTTGGTAATTTAGTAATTTGTAAGTAATAAGATTTAATAGTAGATTTAAATCATTTTAGTAGGGTTAGGTTTTTTTAATATGTAATTTAGTTTATTTAATTGCTAGTTTAATTTATTTGTAGTATAATAGTTAGGGTAGGTTAATTAATAGTTTAAAATTAGTTTTATTTTAATTCTACAGGTAAGTTTAAATTTATTTTAGTATAGGGATGTTGTAATTTTAATTTAAAGTTAGTGGGTTGTTAGGTTTAGGGGTTAATAGCTTAATTTAGTTTATGGCAATGTGGGGGGGCTGATGGTTTAGGGGTTAATAGGTTTAGTGGTATTGATGTGGGTGGTCAGGGGTTTAGGGGTTAATACGTTTATTTAGAGGTTAATATGTTTATTTAGTGGCGCCGGGGTCCGGGAGCGGCGGAATAGGGGTTAATAACATTATGTAGGTGGCGGCGATGTTGGTGCGGCAGATTAGGGGTGTTTAGACTCGGGGCTTATGTTAGGGTGTTAGGTGTAAACATAACTTGTTTTCTACCATTTAAATCAATGGGATATCTGGCAGCATCGAACATAAGCTTTGGCTGCTTTCAGACTCCCATTGATTTCTATGGCATCCGCGGCCTCCAGGGTGGCGGATTGAAAACCAGGTATGCTGGGCCGGAATAGCCGCGAGCGTACCTGTTAGAAATTTGATAAATGGGAAAAAGTTTCAGATAGAGCCGAATGTGTATTCGGAACACCTGTAATGACATAAACATCGATCTGCGTCGGATTGAGACCGGCGGATCGTATGTTACGTCACAAATGTCAACTTTTGCCGGTCTGTAGGCTTTGATAACTAGGTTGGATCAAGCTCGCAACAATTACACTGCAGAATTCCGGCGTATTTGCAGTTGACGGCTTGAAAAATATCCCCCTTTAGCTGTTGTTTTAGCTACAGCCCAGTCATCCACTTGCATTGAGGGGACAAATCAGGTCCTGATTGGTAGAATGTGAAATCATTGATTTGTGTACATACCCTGAGCAAATGGAGGACACATGAATGTGCGCATGCGCTGCAAATTGTGTGTACTCGTGTTTATTGGATATTATATTCTCCTTTTCTGTGGACAGTGAAAATAATGTTTTGATCTATAATTTGCAAGAAAAAGTACAATATACAATACAATACAAAATATTTAATATAATCCTTGTAGATTGCAATTATTATTGTATAGAAAATAACTAGAATGTCCTTTTAATACAACATATTTCTTATTCTTCTCCGAAGGTATGCTGTATGTCACCAGAGTGTTTTATCATGAACGCCATTGAGGAGAAACGCTATGAATGTTTGAAGAATTATGACAACCACACTTCAGGTAAGATGAAACTATATATCTCCCACTATTTATCAATAATCTCATGGAATATTTAATAGTAAAATGTACCCTGTTGTACACGTCTTCCATAAGATATGAATATAAAATTGTCATTTTAATGTAAAAATAAAACATATGCTACAGCTTTATATTTTAGCATGTGACCCTTGCAAACTTTGGTTGAGTTTCCATGTGTTTACTTTGAGGAGCAAAGTGTTAAATCTTTCAGCTGGTCTAAAGTGCTATTGTCTTACATTTTACACCCAGTTTATGTCATCATTCTGTTTTTAAATTAACATTTCTGACAGCGCTAAGCGTATCCCTTCCCTATTTTTATTTAAAGGGCCAGCAAAGTCAAATTTAAACTTTCATGAATCAGACAACTTTCCAATTTACTTCTATTATCAAATTTGCTTTGTTCTCTTGGTATCCTTTGAGAAGAATATCTAGGTAAGTTCAGGAGCAGCAATGCACTGCTGGGAGCTAGCTGCTCGTTTGTGTCTATGAACATTTGCCTTTGTCATTGGCTCACCAGATGTGTTCAGCTAGCTCCAAGTAGTAAGTTGAAACTCTGGAGCTCACTATAACTATGGGAGGATTCTAGTCTTTCCGAAATTATTATTCAATATCGGAAAAATGTGATTGGACTTGTTTTTATCAAAATGATCACAATCCTACCATATCAAACTGGCAGGGTAACTCCTAAAAGATTCTATCTCCATTTCCTCACAACAACATTAACATTAAAGGGATATTAATCCCAATTTTCAGTATAATTTTTTTATTTGTCACAATTCAGTCATTATCAAATGTGCCATTGCCATGGTGGGTATGGCCAGTGCTGATATCGTTATCTTCTATAAGATGTATGTTATCGTTTTTTTGTTGGTGATGAGCATTTATCCAGTACTCTTCATTTTTATGTGTCCAAATGTTGTTGTTGATATTTAGTCAATAACTTGTAGTCATGTGGATTATAATTGCTGAAGAGATACTTCCCATGCATCGTATTGGTGAATGTTCTGATATTCGCTCTGATACAATATTTCTCATGTATGGAAAATATTGTATTGTTTAAATTAATGCTGAATAACTACTGACCCCTGTGTGCAAGGAACAGTAATTATAGAATGACCTAACAAATTTGAGCATTTTTCTGCACTGTAACAAGACAAACTGAATGTAATATGAAGGCACAATATCAGCAGAGATACAAGAGTTGCAGTTTGGCTTGTTGATTCATTTTTATTAGCTGTAAATAAATGTTGTTTTATTATTTATATTAGAGGGGCATGAAACCCAACAATTCTCTTTCATGACTATAGATTATACAATTCTAAACAACTTTCCAATTTATTTATATCATCTAATTTGCTTCATTCTCTTGGTTTGCTTTGTTGAAGTTGCAGTAATTCACTATTTGAAGCTAGCTGAAAGCCAATGACAAAAGGCATATATGTGCAGCCACCAGTTAGCAGTTTCTGAGCCTACCTAGGTATACTTTTCAACAAAGGATAGACACAGAACAAAACAAATTAGATTATAGAAGTAAATTGGAACGTTGTTTAGAATTGCATGGTCTATCTCACTGGTTTTCTAACCTGTCCTCAGGCCTCCACAACAGTTAAGGTTTTCTGGACTACCTTCGATGAGTGCAGGTAAAATAACATAATTTATGCTTACCTGATAAATTCCTTTCTCCTGTAGTGTAGTCAGTCCACGGGTCATCCATTACTTATGGGATTATATCTCCTCCCTAACAGGAAGTGCAAGAGGATCACCCAAGCAGAGCTGCTATATAGCTCCTCCCCTCTACGTCATACCCAGTCATTCGACCGAAACCAAACGAGAAAGGAGAAACTATAGGGTGCAGTGGTGACTGGAGTTTAAGTTAAAAATTTAGACCTGCCGTAAACAACAGGGCGGGCCGTGGACTGACTACACTACAGGAGAAAGGAATTTATCAGGTAAGCATAAATTATGTTTTCTCCTGTTAAGTGTAGTCAGTCCACGGGTCATCCATTACTTATGGGATACCAATACCAAAGCTAAAAGTACACGGATGATGGGAGGGAAAGGCAGGATCTTTACACGGAAGGAACCACTGCCTGTAGAACCTTTCTCCCAAAAACAGCCTCCGAAGAAGCAAAAGTGTCAAATTTGTAAAATTTGGAAAAAGTATGAAGTGAAGACCAAGTTGCAGCCTTGCAAATCTGTTCAACAGAGGCCTCATTCTTAAAGGCCCAAGTGGAAGCCACAGCTCTAGTAGAATGAGCTGTAATCCTTTCAGGAGGCTGCTGTCCAGCAGTCTCATATGCTAAACGTATTATGCTACGAAGCCAAAAAGAGAGAGAGGTAGCCGAAGCTTTTTGACCTCTCCTCTGTCCAGAATAAACGACAAACAGGGAAGAAGTTTGACGAAAATCCTTAGTTGCCTGCAAATAAAATTTCAGGGCACGGACGACGTCCAGATTGTGCAGAAGTCGTTCCTTCTTTGAAGAAGGGTTAGGGCACAATGATGGAACAACAATCTCTTGATTGATATTCCTGTTAGTGACTACCTTAGGTAAGAACCCAGGTTTAGTACGCAGAACTACCTTGTCTGAATGAAAAATCAGATAAGGAGAATCACAATGTAAGGCCGATAACTCAGAGACTCTTCGAGCCGAGGAAATAGCCATTAAAAACAGAACTTTCCAAGATAACAGCTTGATATCAATGGAATGAAGGGGTTCAAACGGAACACCTTGCAGAGCGTTAAGAACTAAGTTTAAGCTCCACGGCGGAGCAACAGTCTTAAACACAGGCTTAATCCTAGCCAAAGCCTGACAAAAAGCCTGAACGTCTGGAACTTCTGACAGACGTTTGTGTAAAAGGATAGACAGAGCTGAGATCTGTCCCTTTAACGAACTAGCAGATAAACCCTTTTCTAAACCTTCTTGTAGAAAAGACAATATCCTAGGAATCCTAACCTTACTCCATGAGTAACTCTTGGATTCGCACCAATATAAGTATTTACGCCATATTTTATGGTAAATTTTCCTGGTAACAGGTTTCCTAGCCTGTATTAAGGTATCAATCACTGACTCCAAGAATCCCCGCTTTGATAGAATCAAGCGTTCAATCTCCATGCAGTCAGGCTCAGAGAAATTAGATTTGGATGTTTGAAAGGACCCTGAATCAGAAGGTCCTGTCTCAGAGGCAGAGACCATGGTGGACAGGACGACATGTCCACTAGATCTGCATACCAGGTCCTGCGTGGCCACGCAGGCGCTATTAGAATCATTGATGCTCTCTCCTGTTTGATCCTGGCAATCAATCGAGGAAGCATCGGGAAGGGTGGAAACACATAAGCCATGTTGAAAACCCAAGGTGCTGTCAGAGCATCTATCAGTACCGCTCCCGGGTCCCTGGACCTGGATCCGTAACAAGGAAGCTTGGCGTTCTGGCGAGACGCCATGAGATCCAGATCTGGTTTGCCCCAATGCTGAAGCAGTTGGGCAAACACCTCCAGATGAAGTTCCCACTCCCCCGGATGAAAAGTCTGGCGACTTAGGAAATCCGCCTCCCAGTTCTCCACGCCTGGGATGTGAATCGCTGACAGGTGGCAAGAGTGAGACTCTGCCCAGCGAATTATCTTTGAGACTTCCATCATCGCTAGGGAACTCCTTGTCCCTCCCTGATGGTTGATGTAAGCCACAGTCGTGATGTTGTCCGACTGAAACCTGATGAACCTCAGAGTTGCTAACTGAGGCCAAGCCAGAAGGGCATTGAAAACTGCTCTTAATTCCAGAATGTTTATTGGAAGGAGTCTCTCCTCCTGAGTCCATGATCCCTGAGCCTTCAGGGAATTCCAGACAGCGCCCCAACCTAGCAGGCTGGCGTCTGTTGTTACAATCGTCCAATCTGGCCTGCTGAAGGGCATCCCCCTGGACAGATGTGGCCGAGAAAGCCACCATAGAAGAGAATCTCTGGTCTCTTGATCCAGATTTAGCATAGTGGACAAATCTGAGTAATCCCCATTCCACTGACTTAGCATGCACAATTGCAGCGGTCTGAGATGCAGGCGTGCAAAAGGTACTATGTCCATTGCCGCTACCATTAAGCCGATTACCTCCATGCATTGAGCCACTGACGGGTGTTGAATGGAATGAAGGACACGGCAAGCATTTAGAAGTTTTGATAACCTGTTCTCTGTCAGGTAAATTTTCATTTCTACAGAATCTATAAGAGTCCCCAAGAAGGGAACTCTTGTGAGTGGCAATAGAGAACTCTTTTCTACGTTCACCTTCCACCCATGCGACCTTAGAAATGCCAGAACTAACTCTGTATGAGACTTGGCAGTTTGGAAACTTGACGCTTGTATCAGAATGTCGTCTAGGTACGGAGCTACCGAAGGACACGGCAAGCATTTAGAAGTTTTGATAACCTGTCCTCTGTCAGGTAAATTTTCATTTCTACAGAATCTATAAGAGTCCCCAAGAAGGGAACTCTTGTGAGTGGCAATAGAGAACTCTTTTCTACGTTCACCTTCCACCCATGCGACCTTAGAAATGCCAGAACTAACTCTGTATGAGACTTGGCAGTTTGGAAACTTTACGCTTGTATCAGAATGTCGTCTAGGTACAGAGCTACCGCTATTCCTCGCGGTCTTAGTACCGCCAGAAGAGAGCCCAGAACCTTTGTAAAGATTCTTGGAGCTGTAGCTAACCCGAAGGGAAGAGCTACAAACTGGTAATGCCTGTTTAGGAAGGCAAACCTTAGATACCGGTAATGATCCTTGTGAATCGGTATGTGAAGGTAGGCATCCTTTAAATCCACTGTGGTCATGTACTGACCCTTTTGGATCATAGGTAAGATGGTCCGAATAGTTTCCATTTTGAACGATGGAACTCTTAGGAATTTGTTTAGGATCTTTAAGTCCAAGATTGGTCTGAAGGTTCCCTCTTTTTTGGGAACCACAAACAGATTTGAGTAGAACCCTTGTCCGTGTTCCGACCGCGGAACTGGGTGGATCACTCCCATTAGTAAAAGGTCTTGTACACAGCGTAGAAACGCCTCTTTCTTTATCTGGTTTGCTGACAACCTTGAAAGATGAAATCTCCCTTTTGGAGGAGAAACTTTGAAGTCCAGAAGATATCCCTGAGATATGATCTCTAACGCCCAGGGATCCTGGACATCTCTTGCCCAAGCCTGGGCGAAGAGAGAAAGTCTGCCCCCCACTAGATCCGTTTCCGGATCGGGGGCCCTCACTTCATGCTGTCTTAGGGGCAGCAGCAGGTTTTCTGGCCTGCTTGCCCTTGTTCCAGGACTGGTTAGGTTTCCAGCCCTGTCTGTAGCGAGCAACAGTTCCTTCCTGTCTTGGGGCGGAGGAAGTTGATGCTGCTCCTGCCTTGAAGTTACGAAAGGCACGAAAATTAGACTGTTTAGCCCTACGTTTGGCCCTGTCTTGAGGCAGGGCATGGCCCTTACCTCCAGTAATGTCAGCGATAATTTCTTTCAAACCGGGCCCGAATAATGTCTGCCCTTTGAAAGGGATGTTAAGCAATTTAGATTTAGAAGTCACATCGGCTGACCAGGATTTAAGCCACAGCGCTCTACGCGCTTGAATGGCGAATCCGGAGTTCTTAGCCGTAAGTTTAGTTAAGTGTACTACGGCATCAGAAATAAATGAATTAGCTAGCTTAAGGACCTTAAGCTTGTCTATAATCTCATCCAATGGAGCTGTGCTAAGGGTCTCTTCCAGAGACTCAAACCAGAATGCCGCCGCAGCCGTGACAGGCGCAATGCATGCAAGGGGTTGTAATATAAAACCTTGCTGAACAAACATTTTCTTAAGGTAACCCTCTAACTTTTTATCCATTGGATCTGAAAAAGCACAGCTATCCTCCACCGGGATAGTGGTGCGCTTAGCCAGAGTAGAAACTGCTCCCTCCACCTTAGGGATCGTCTGCCATAAGTCCCGTGTGGTGGCGTCTATTGGGAACATTTTTCTAAATATAGGAGGGGGTGAAAAAGGCACACCGGGTCTATCCCACTCCTTGTTAACAATTTCTGTAAGCCTTTTAGGTATAGGAAAAACGTCAGTACACGCCGGTACCGCAAAATACTTATCCAGCCTACATATTTTCTCTGGAATTGCAACCGTGTTACAATCATTCAGAGCCGCTAATACCTCCCCTAGTAATACACGGAGGTTCTCAAGCTTAAATTTAAAATTTGAAATGTCTGAGTCCAGTTTACTTGGATCAGATCCGTCACCCACAGAATGAAGCTCTCCGTCCTCATGTTCTGCAAATTGTGACGCAGTATCAGACATGGCTCTATTATTATCAGCACACTCTGTTCTTACCCCAGAGTGATCGCGTTTACCCCTAAATTCTGGCAATTTAGATAGTACTTCAGTCATAACATTAGCCATGTCTTGCAAAGTGATTTGTATGGGCCGCCCTGATGTACTTGGCGCCACAATATCACACACCTCCTGAGCGAGAGGCGAAGGTACTGACACGTGAGGAGAGTTAGTCGGCATAACTTCCCCCTCGTTGTCTGGTGAAATTTTCTTTACATGTACAGATTGGCTTTTATTTAAAGCAGCATCAATGCAATTAGTACACAAATTTCTATTGGGCTCCACATTGGCCTTTAAACATATTGAACAAAGAGATTCATCTGTGTCAGACATATTTAAACAGACTAGCAATGAGACTAGCAAGCTTGGAAAAATACTTTTCAAATAAATTTACAAGCAATATAAAAAAACGCTACTGTGCCTTTAAGAAGCACAAAAAAACTGTCACAGTTGAAATAACAATGAACCAAATTAGTTATAGCAACCAAATTTTCACAGTAAATGCATTAAGTTAGCAAAGGATTGCACCCACCAGCAAATGGATGATTAACCCCTTAGTACCCAAAAACGGATAACAATTTAATATTAATGTTTTTATCACAGTCAAAACACACTCTCACAGGTCTGCTGTGAGTGATTACCTCCCTCAAAACTAGTTTTGGAGACCCCTGGGCTCTGTAGAGACGTCCTGGATCATGGAGGAAGAAATAGGAAGACTGTGACTGAATTTTTACTGCGCAATAAAGCGCTAAAATAGGCCCCTCCCACTCATATTACAACAGTGGGGAAGCTCAGTAAACTGATTTTATTCAGAAACAAACGACAGCCATGTGGTAAAAATCATGCCCATAAAGTTTTATCACCAAGTACCTCAGAAAAAAAAAAAAAAAAACGATTAACATGCCAGTAAACGTTTTAAAAATAAAATTATGAAATGTTATTAATAAGCCTGCTGCTAGTCACTTTCACTGCAGTGGAGGCTCAAATATTACTTAAATATATACAGTATTTTCTTAGTGAAATTCCATTCCCCAGAAATACCTCAGTGTAAACATACATACATATCAGCCTGATACCAGTCGCTACTACTGCATTTAAGGCTGCACTTACATTACATCGGTATTAGCAGTATTTTCTCAGTCAATTCCATTCCTTAGAAAATAATATACTGCAACATACCTCCTTGCAGGTGAGCCCTGCCTGCTATCCCCTGTTCTGAAGTTACCTCACTCCTCAGAATGGCCGAGAACAGCAAGTGGATCTTAGTTACGACCGCTAAGATCATACACAAACTCAGGTAGATTCTTCTTCTAATGCTGCCTGAGAAGAAACAACACACTCCGGTGCTGTTTAAAATAACAAACTTTTGATTGAAGAAATAAAAACTAAGTTTAACAACCACAGTCCTCTCACACGTCCTATCTATTAGTTAGGTGCAAGAGAATGACTGGGTATGACGTAGAGGGGAGGAGCTATATAGCAGCTCTGCTTGGGTGATCCTCTTGCACTTCCTGTTAGGGAGGAGATATAATCCCATAAGTAATGGATGACCCGTGGACTGACTACACTTAACAGGAGAAAACCATATTTACTAATTAGCTGATTATTTCACTTGTGCTCTAGTTCAGATAGCCTCAAAATGTGGCCTGTTAGGGAGGTCTGAGGTCAGGTTTGAAAACCATTGGTCTATCTGAATCATGAAAGGAGAAATTGGATTTCATGTCCCTTTAACTAAACTTTCCACATAAAGACTTACTTTTCTATAAAGTTAGAACATATCAAATAGTTTATCATTCTGTTCCAATGCCAAAAATGTTATAATTTCACACTGTTCTTGATTTCACCCTGGCAAAATGAATACATTAGTTAAATATTTCAGAAATAATTTATAACATATTTTTTTTTTATAATCTTCAATCCCATGGTTACAGCAAATAGTGTCTCCTGCATTTTTATTATTTTTAATTACTGTTTCAGAATATGTTGTCTGTGTTTGAACATGCACTAATTATAGAAATACCCTCCTGTTTATTGGAAACATGACCAGAGATAATTTAGACTGGAACTATTAACTCTTTATCTGTCAGCAAGGACAGCAACACATTCTTGTAAAAAGCATTGCAGCACTCTCTTGCTAGTACGTGAATGCAGATAAAAGATTCATTTTATTTTTAAAAATAATCAATATGAAATTATTTTTTAAGTTTGAACTGAAACTAATATAACATTACCAGCTGTGTATTACTGATAATGTTCATTGGCTGAGAGGATCATAAGCAATTATACCGTTAACAGTAGGTACCTATCAACCAATGAACATTAGCAAAAAGTAAAAAACTGATACTGCTGTATTAGTTATAATTTCATTTTTTTTTTTAAAAATTACCACATATTTTCCAGTTTACAGTTTTTAAATGCTGCTGTTTGAGTGCAGCGTAGCTTTAATAAAATTGAGTGGTGGCCCCCAGGGATCGCCCATGGGTAGGGTTTGGCAAAGACATTGCTTGGGTGGAGCCGGGATAGGGTTGCCACCTGTCCCTTAAAATACAGAACACTTATAAGTTACACATGCTGCAGGGAGGAATATTAATAGTGCTGTCCAGAAACACAATACATGTTCCTCCCTGCACACCCTGCAGCATGTGTAACTCATAAGTGTCCAGGAAAACATGGCTGAGGTGGAAACCCTAAGCCGGGAGGTACCTGGAAATGGAAAAATTGCTCTTTCTGGAGAAGCTGTGTGAAAGGGCACCATGCTCTAAACCCGTAACAATATTACAAGTCCCTGCAGTGGCGTCTCCTGGATTTTCTTATGGGGGCACGTGCCAGAGGCCCACCAGTGTTTTCATTGGCGGAGTCAGGGCAGGAAGGGCAATCAGTGGGTGAGGTTGGGTTTTGTGGTTGTTTCATTGGATGGTTCAAACAGAGCTGTGGGTAACCTGTGCAAAGTGATGGTGGTTAAATGAGGGCCAATCACAATTGGGGTGGTCTTAAGGGGGGCAGCCATTATGCTAGGGGAGAAAGTGCCCCTTCTGGAGACACCACTGGTTCCCTGTGCAGTTGGGAGGTATGTGTCTTTAAAATTATTATTCTAGAATCTATAACTTTAATGAAAGAATTCTTGCAAACACAAGTTTATTAAAGAAAGTGTGTAACATAAATTAGAAATGCAATGCTGGGCATTTCATGTACAACTTACATGCCCATTAATGGTAATGTTTGCATTAATTAGAATGTACATTTTACATAGATTTCAATTAAAGGAACATGAAACCCAAATCTTGTCATGATTCAGATAGATCCTACATTTTCAAACAAATTCCAATTTACTTCAAGTATAAAGTTTGCTTCCTATTTTGGTATCCTTTTTTGAAAAACCAGCAATGCACTACGGGGAACTAGTTGAACACATCTGGTGAGCCAATGACAAGGTGAATATATGGCCAGTCACCAATCAGCAGCTAGATCCTAGCAGTGCATTGCTGCTCCTGATCCTACCTAGGTATTATTTTCAATAAAGGATACAAAGAGAAGAAAGCAAATTAGATATTAAAAGTAAATTGGAAAGTTGCTTAAAATCGTATGCTCTATCTAAACCATGAAATACATTTTTGGGATGCATGTCGCTTTAAGGTACAGCATTAAGTTCTAGTTGTAATGTGAATAATGATAGTTATTGTAGGACTATATGGCATATCTTGGATTTTCTGCTATTTTTTTCTATTTTAGTTTTACACATACTTAACTCACATTTAAAAAAAAATAAAACCATAATTGTGTCCTGCTTTAATAAACAATCACACATTTAACCCCTTAATGACCGGACCATTTTTCAATTTTCTTACCCTTAATGACAATGGCTATTTTTACATTTCTGCAGTGTTTGCGTTTAGCTGTAATTTTCCTCTTACTCGTTTACTGTACCCACACATATTATATACAGTTTTTCTCGCCATTAAATGGACTTTCTAAAGATACCATTATTTTCATCATATCTTATAATTTACTAAAAAAAAAATGATAAAATATGAGGAAAAAATGGAAAAAAACACACTTTTTCTAACTTTGACCCCCAAAATCTGTTACACATCTACAACCACCAAAAAACACCTATGCTAAATAGTTTATAAATTTTGTCCTGAGTTTAGAAATACCCAATGTTTACATGTTCTTTGCTTTTTTTGCAATTTATGGGGCAATAAATACAAGTAGCACTTTACTATTTCCAAACCACTTTTTTTCAAAATTAGCGCTAGTTACTTTGGAACCCTGATATCTGTCAGGAATACCTGAATATCCCTTGACATGTATACATTTTGTTTTAGAAGACATCCCAAAGTATTGATCTAGGCCCATTTTGGTATATTTCATACCACCATTTCCCCCGCCAAATGCGATAAAAAAAAAAGTTCACTTTTTCACAAATTTTGTCACAAACTTTAGGTTTCCCACTGAAATTATTTACAAACAGCTTCTGCAATTATGGCACAAATGGTTGTAAATTCTTCTCTGGGATCCCCTTTTTCAGAAATAACAGACTTATATGGCTTTGTGGTTGCGTTTTGGTAATTAGAAGGCCGCTAAATGCCGCTGCGCACCACACGTGTTTTATGTCCAGGAGTGAAGGGGTTAATTAGGGAGCTTGTAGGGAGCTTGTAGTGTTAATTTTAGCTTTAGTGTAGTGTAGTAGACAACCCCAAGTATTGATCTAGGCCCATTTTGGTATATTTTATGCCACCATTTCACCGCCAAATGCGAGCAAATAAAAAAGAAACTTTACATTTTTCACAATTTTAGGTTTCTCACTGAAATTATTTACAAACAGCTTGTGTTATTATGGCAGAAATTGTTGTAAAAGCTTCTCTGGGATCCCCTTTGTTCAGAAATAGCAGACTTATATGGCTTTGGCGTTGCTTTTTGGTAATTAGAAGGCCGCTAAATGCTGCTGCGCACCACACGTGAATTATGCCCAGCAGTGAAGGGGTTAAATTAGGTAGCTTGTAAGGAGCTTGCAGGGTTAATTTTAGAGATCAGCCTCCCACCTGACACATCCCACCCCCTGATCCCTCCCAAACAGCTCTCTTCCCTCCCCCACCCCACAATTGTTCCCGCCATCTTAAGTACTGGCAGAAAGTCTGCCAGTACTAAATAAAAGAGTTTTTTTTTTTTTTTTAAATAAAAATAATAAAATATTTTAGTTGTGATGAACCCCTTCCTTAGCACCAACCTCCCTGATCCCCCCCCTCCAGCTCTCTAACCCTCTCCCCTACCTAATTACCGCCATCTTGGGTACTGGCAGCTGTCTGCCAGTACCCAGTTTGGCCCCACAAACCAAAGTATTTTAATTTTATTTTTAACTTTTATTTTTATTTTTAATTATTTCTGTAGTGTAGCAGCCCCCCCCCACAATACCCCCACCCCCCCCCAGATCCTTTTATATGGAAAAAAAATTTTTTTAACTTTTTTCCCCCTTCCTAACTTCATTGGTGTCAGTGTGGCTAATGTGTGCACGCGAACGTGCACGTGCACGCGCGTCCACGTGCACACGCAGCCACGTGCACGCCCTCGTGCACGCGCGCACATCGTGCACGCGCACACGCTCGCTCCTCCCACCCGGTCAAACGGCACCATCGGCACCATCGCTACCAGTGCAGAGAGGGCCACAGAGTGGCTCTCTCTGCATCGGAAGCTTGTAAAGGGGTATTGCAGGATGCCTCCATATCGAGGCATCACTGCAATACCCTCAGAGCTGCTGGAAGTGGTTGTGATCACTTCCAGCACTCTGTTAGACAACTGACGTACCAGGTACGTCTATTGTCATTAACTGATTGTTAATGCATGACGTACCTGGTACGTCAGTTGTCATTAAGGGGTTAAAGTGTGAAACATTTGCAGAAATAAAATATAATCATTCATTTATGAAGAATGGTTTACTGTGTGTGTGTGTGTGTGACTGTGTGTGTGAGTGTGTGTGTGTGACTGTGTGTGTGTGTGACTGTGTGTGTGTGTGTGTGTGTGTGTGTGTGACTGTGTGTGTGTGTGACTGTGTGTGTGTGACTGTGTGTGTGTGACTGTGTGTGTGTGACTGTGTGTGTGACTGTGTGTGTGTGACTGTGTGTGTGTGACTGTGTGTGTGTGTGTGACTGTGTGTGTGTGTGACTGTGTGTGTGTGACTGTGTGTGTGTGTGTGTGTGTGTGTGTGACTGTGTGTGTGTGTGACTGTGTGTGTGTGTGACTGTGTGTGTGTGTGACTGTGTGTGTGTGTGTGTGTGTGTGTGACTGTGTGTGTGTGACTGTGTGTGTGTGTGTGACTGTGTGTGTGTGATTTATAATTAATTTTATAAAAAATGTTAAAAATATTTTATGTAAAATAAGTATGAATTAAAAGCTTCAGTTTAACATGAAATGTGTCAATAATATTAATGATTTTCATTAAAGTTATTAAAGAAATGCTTATTCCAGGCATCAGTTTGTAGAATAACCTTATGCTTATGGCAAGTATGAATTAGTTTGTAGGATAACCTTATGCTTATTGCAGGTATGAATTAGTTTGTAGGATAACCTTATGCTTATGGCAGGTATGAATTAGTTTGTAGGATAACCTTATGCTTATTGCAGGTATGAATTAGTTTGTAGGATAACCTTATGCTTATTACAGGTATGAATTAGTTTGTAGGATAACCTTATGCTTATGGCAGGTATGAATTAGTTTGTAGGATAACCTTATGCTTATTGCAGGTATGAATTAGTTTGTAGGATAACCTTATGCTTATTACAGGTATGAATTAGTTTGTAGGATAACCTTATGCTTATGGCAGGTATGAATTAGTTTGTAAGATAACCTTATGCTTATTGCAGGTATGAATTAGTGTGTAGGATAACCTTATGCTTATGGCAGGTATGAATTAGTTTGTTGGATAACCTTATGCTTATTGCAGGTATGAATTAGTTTGTAGGATAACCTTATGCTTATGGCATGTATGAATTAGTTTGTAAGATAACCTTATGCTTATTGCAGGTATGAATTAGTTTGTAGGATAACCTTATGCTTATGGCAGGTATGAATTAGTTTGTAGGATAACCTTATGCTTATGGCAGGTATGAATTAGTTTGTAGAATAACCTTATGCTTATGGCAGGTATGAATTAGTTTGTAGAATAACCTTATGCTTATTGCAGGTATGAATTAGTTTGTAGGATAACCTTATGCTTATTGCAGGTATGAATTAGTTTGTAGGATAACCTTATACATATGGCAGGTATGAATAAGTCTGTAGAATAACCTTATGCTTATGGCAGGTATGAATTAGTTTGTAGGATAACCTTATGCTTATGGCAGGTATGAATTAGTTTGTAAGATAACCTTATGCTTATTGCAGGTATGAATTAGTTTGTAAGATAACCTTATGCTTATTGCAGCTATGAATTAGTTTGTAGGATAACCTTATGCTTATGGCATGTATGAATTAGTTTGTAGGACAACCTTATGCTTATGGCAGGTATGAATTAGTTTGTAGAATAACCTTATGCTTATGGCAGGTATGAATTAGTTTGTAGAATAACCTTATGCTTATGGCAGGTATGAATTAGTTTGTAGAATAACCTTATGCTTATGGCAGGTATGAATTAGTTTGTAGGATAACCTTATGCATATGGCAGGTATGAATAAGTTTGTAGAATAATCTTATGCTTATGGCAGGTATGAATTAGTTTGTAGAATAACCTTATGCTTATGGCAGGTTTGAATTAGTTTGTAAGATAACCTTATGCTTATTGCAGGTATGAATTAGTTTGTAGAATAACCTTATGCTTATGGCAGGTATGAATTAGTTTGTAGAATAACCTTTTGCTTATGGCAGGTATGAATTAGTTTGTAGAATAACCTTATCCATATGGCAGGTATGAATTAGTTTGTAGAATAACCTTATGCTTATGGCAGGTATGAATTAGTTTGTAGGATAACCTTATGCTTATGGCAGGTAAGACATAGTTTGTAGAATAACCTTATGCTTATGGCAGGTATGAATTAGTTTGCAAAATAGCCTTATGCTTATCCCAGCCATCAATTTTTTGTATAGTCTTATGCTTATTCCAGGCATCAATTATTTTGTAGGATAGCCTTATGCTTATCCCAGGCATCAATTATTTTGTAGGATAGCCTTATGATTATCCCAGGCATCAATTAGTTTGTAGGATAGGCTTATGCTTATACTAGGTATGAATTAGTTTGTAGGGTAGCCTTATGCCTATGCTATTTATGAATTATTTTGTAGGATAGCCTTATGCTTATGCTCGGTATGAATTAGTTTGTAGGATAGCCTTATGCTTATGCTAGATATGAATTAGTTTGTAAGATAGCCTTATGCTTATTCCAGGTATTAATTAGATCGTAGGATAGCCTTATGCTTATTCCAGGTAGGAATTAGTTTGTAGGATAACCTTATGCTTATTCCAGCCATCAAATATTTTGTAGGAAAGCCTTCTGCTTATGCCAGTTTGTAGGATAGTCTTATCGTTATTCCAGCTTTAAATTATTTTGTAGGATAGCCTTATGCGTATGTTTTACTAAGCCTGGACATTTCTATCATATCACCTTTCCCTTCTTTCCTCTAAGTTATATATATTTATGTCATGGAGCCAGGTACCAGTCTAGTAGCCCTCCTTTGACCCCAGCTTGTATATATCCTTCTAAAGACATGGAGGCCCATTTATCAAGCTCCGAATGGATCTTGAAGGGCCGTGTTTCTGGCGAGTCTTCAGACTCGCCAGAAACAGCAGTTATGAAGCAGTGGTCTAAAGACCTCTGCTCCATAACCCTGTCCGCCTGCTCTGATGAGGCGGACAGGAATCGCCGGAATTCAACCCTATCGAGTACAATCGGGTTGATTGACACCCCCCTGCTGGCGGCCTATTGGCCTCAAGTCTGCAGGGAGCGGCGTTGCACCAGCAGCTCTTGTGAGCTGCTGTTGCAATGCTGAATACGGAGAGCGTATTGCTCTCCGCATTCAGTTAGGTCTTGCGGACCTGATCCGCACTGTTGGATCAGGTCCGCAACACCTATGATAAATAGGCCTCAATGTCTCCAGAACTGCACAAAATACTCTAGATGGGGCCTAAATAGTGAACTGTAAAGTAGCATAATAATCTCACTATGTCTGCTACAAATACTTCTACCTATACAACCAAGCATTCTACTGGCCTTATTCGCTGCAATACTATCTTGTTTAGTAAGTTTTAAATCATCTGAAATAATAATTCCTAAGTCAGTTTGTAACAGTCAGTAAAGTTGCTGCAAGTTTTTCGTTTGTTGTAGTTGTTTTTTTAACCATTAAAGCATCTCAGAGTCAAAGAGTTACACTCATGAATTTCCTTTAATTCAGCATAAATTCTATATTTTTCGCACATTCTATCCACAATCTGCAGTTCTGGAAAAACTAACCTTAATTTCCCAAGGGAACTGGCCCTTGAAATGTTCACACAATCTTAATTGTGTTGTGTTAAGAAGGAAGGTACTATTGTGTTATCTTAATAATGTCTATTGAATAAAATACTTAGAAACCTCTAAAGAAATTGATTGGTTTGCACAACCACAGCTGTAAAATTCATTTATCTTTTCTAAACATTTTTTCTCCTTTACCTAATGATTCTAAATTCAATATTATTCTATTACACCCTGATTTGATGTGTTTTAATATCCATATGTTTGATTACACAAGACAATAAATACATTATTTTTCCAAAGCTGATTAGTCCTTTGTCAGGTATTGCTGAGTCTGCAACATGCCGCTTAGCTAATCAATAATCTGTATTTATTTTGTCAGTAAAGTAAAGCTATAGTAATCAAGGCCATACAAAAGCCATATATCCTCAAGTCTTTGTGAGGTAGTTCTATCCATGATAGGAACATAAAAATAATTATTGTGGGCCCCATTTATCATTTGACAGGTAGACAAGCTAGGAAATTTGTCCGCTCGTGTTCGCTATTATTATTGCACAAGAAAATTTTTATACAGAAACACCCCGGCCCAGGAGAAGATCCTATCAATCACCCTGAATCTCCAGCTAGAGAGGTAAAAAAACAGCCATTTTATGACGCTTGCATGAACAAGCCTGCCCCGAAAAGGAATTCAGAGCAGACTCTGTCTGCTGTTTGATAAATAGAGCCCTATGTGTGTATTTAATAAAGTTAAAGGGACACAAAACCAAATGAATTGCAATTTTGAATAGAAGAATTTGTTTCACACACATGCACCCTTATTCAAGGTGTACGGGGTATATGTATATATGCTCTGTGCGCAGTAAAAGCAGTCACTGAAGCCATCCTTTTTCTGCAAACAATGGGCTAGATTACAAGTGGCACAGTATTTTTTTTTTCCGCAATTTTTGCGCTTGTTGGGTTGCATTTGTATTACAAGTTCCACTAAAACTTGCTAGCGGTAACCCGATTAGCGCAAAAATCCTAACAAGTTTTCACATGCACATGCATGTATTCCCCCATAGAAATAAATGGAGAAAAAAAAAAAACTTTACACCCGAGATTGAGCAAACGCCATCGCATTTTCGCATTCCCCATAAAAGTCAATGGTGAAAAAAAAAATAGTTGAAAAAAACACTCATCGTACAAACAACATATTCGCATTAGCAAATGTGAAAGATTTAAAGTATATTCATAGTTAAAAAATGTATTAAATCTAAATATTGCATAAATATGTTTTATCATATCATTCGCACACACACACACATATATATATATATATATATATATATATATATTTATGTACATATATTCATGTTTTATATGTGTACATATGACTGTAAATACATATATACACATATAAATGCATAAAATATATATGTACACACATATATATATATATATATATATATATACATACATACAGATACATCTTTAGCAATGTATATGTATCTGTCTCAATGTTAAAGCCATTTGCCTGTCTTTTTTTTCTAACACGTGAGATCTCCAATCTTTGAGCCCTTATAACTTTTTTGTGTAATATGTTTACTAAAATTTTTTCCTATCAGACAGTGTTAATATAAGTGTAAGTGTACTTTGTAATGTATGTTTTTGTTTTGGAAAACAGATAACCACAGCTTTAAGATCGCAGTAAGGATTGAAGTGTAAAGGTTGATTGTGCTAGCGCAATCGTGATTTTGCATCACTTATAATACACATGCATTGCAGAAATGCTTCTATTCAAAACTGAAATGCATTCATGTGAGTTTTAATTTTGAGTTGTATGTCCTTATTAGGGATGGGCGAATGTGTTTGTATCCGAATTCAAATGTTAGAACGAATGTTATTGTAGAAATTCGATTTACATAATAGAATGTTGATAAGAACGAATATTCGTAAAAATTCGATTTTCGAATGTTATTTACAGTTTTCGAATGTCACATTCGAATTCGAATGTGACATTCTAATTCGAATGTTACATTCGAATATCACATTCAAATTTGAATATTACATTTATAAAACAAAATTGCAGACTAGAAACACTATTTCGAATGTCACATTCGAATCGAATGTCACATTCAAATCGAATATCACATTTAAAACACAGTATTAGACTAGAAATACTATTTCAAATTCGAATGTGACATTCGAATTCGAATGTGACATTCGAATTCGAATGTAGCATTCAAATTCGAAATATTACATTTATTAAACAGAGTTGTAGACTAGAATAACTATTTCAAATTTGAATGTCACATTCAAATTCGAATGTCACATTCGAATTCGAATATTACATTTCGAAATTGAATGAATACATAGCTAAACATTCTATTATACGAACAAATATTTTGGAATTTTATTGAAAAATTCGAAAACGAAAATTCGAAAATAGAATGTTATATAAACATTCGAAATTCGATTTGAACGAACGAATGTATCAAAATTCGTTTTAAATTTCAAATTTTTAGAAACATTTGCCCATCACTAGTCCTTATCTAATCAGATGTCAAATATGGGTATGATCTTACTATCATAGCTAAGAGAAGTGCATCAAGGTACAGGACATGCACAGACTGAAACAGTAAAAGCATCATGTAATGGTGACCTTAAAAGGTCATAAAAACACCACTACCACAGTTTATGATCTTTGAATATCATAGAATTAAAAGTTTCCTTATTAGCTGGGGCTTCAAGCCTGCGCTGGTCCACCCCCTAACACCTTGGGAGTCCACATGGAATCAAGGCAATAGACTTAGTAGACCCCTTTCCCGCCATTATACCCTTCTGGGGCTTAGCCCACATCCGGAGACGGCGGCTCACCTACTGAGATGGGAGAACCTGCTTGGGAGGTCAGTCACTTCAGACACCTGGGGACGCACCCTCAAACGTACCCAGAAAGCTATACATTGCACCACGCTATTTGAGACCTATTATAAACTATTGGCCCACTGGTATTACGTCCCCACTAGATTGGCTAAAATATTTCCTAGTACGTCCCCTTACTGTTGGAGAGGTTGTGGCCAGAGGGGTGACTCTTTGCACATTTGGTGGGAATGCCCCAAACTTTGCCCGCTTTGGGGTAGGTGCTTCCGGGTTCTTCCCAAATTAGGTATCTCTCTTAGCAGCTCACCATCGGTTGCCCTCCTACATATAGGTGTGCACACTCTTCCTAAGCACCACGCATATATAAGCATTTACCTCTTTATGTCAATAAAACATCTAATAGCTTGTGATTGGAAGAAAGAACCCCCGCCTAGTTGGGCAAGGGTTTGCTCTTAAATGACTTATCTATACACTATGGAGAAAGACATTTTCTACAAATTGGGTAACTCTGACTTGTTTGAATTAACTTGGACTGACTGAAAAGGAACTCACGATACGGACTGGAAACATAATGCACTGTCCTCAGACTAACTAGATCTTTAAGAGTGCAGGACACGACTTAGGATCAGTATATCCAACATAGGGTAGTTTCTATACATCCCCCCCTCACATGACAACCCTCCCTCCTTCCCCTCCACCCCATTCCCTTACTTTTTCTCCAGAGTCTTTTTGAGACCCCAAAAGTCTCCCCTCTAACTGATGGTTGGTTCCGTAATTACTACATGTTATTAGTGATGTCGCGAACATAAAATTTTGGGTTCGCGAACGGCAAACGCGAACTTCCGCAAATGTTCACGAACGGGCGAACCGGGCGAACCGCCATAGACTTCAATAGGCAGGTGAATTTTAAAACCCACAGGGACTCTTTCTGGACACAATAGTGATGGAAAAGTTGTTTCAAGGGGACTAACACCTGGACTGTGGCATGCCGGAGGGGGATCCATGGCAAAACTCCCATAGAAAATTACATAGTTGATGCAGAGTCTGGTTTTAATCCTTAAAGGGCATAAATCACCTAACATTCCTAAATTGTTTGGAATAACGTGCTTTAAAACATCAGGTATGATGTTGTATCGATCAGGTAGTGTAAGGGTTACGCCCGTTTCACAGTGACAAACCAAACTCCCGCAGCGGGTACAACATCATCATCATCACACCGTACGTCCATGTGTGTAATGCTGCCTGACTGAGACATATCCCTGTTATCTACATCCTCTGGCAATAATGGTTGCGCATCACTCATTTCTTCCAACTGATGTGTAAATAACTCCTCTGACAGATCAAATGAAGCGGCTGTGGTGCTAGTGTTGGTGGTGGCGGCAGACGGGCGAGTGGTAACTTGAGAGGTGCCCGAAGCTAAGCTGGAGGTGGATGGTGCGTCAAGGTTCCGACCGGAAGCTGTAGAAGATTGGGTGTCCTGTGTTAGCCAGTCAACTATGTCCTCAGAGCTTTTCGAGTTCAGGGTACGTGGCCTATGAACACTGGGCATTATTCTAGGGCCAAAGGGAATCACAGCACCACGACCACGACGCCCGCTGTGGGGTGGCCTGCCTCTGCCTGTCATTTTTTTTTTCGATTAGTGGTACTATGCGTGCAAGCTACTGTGACAACAGATATGAGTGGCACTGTGCACTGGCAGAAGTTGGCAGAGTAGACGCGTAGGCCTGACACACACGCTTGCAGACAACTAACTGCTATTTAATCTATTACAGTCAAAATTGTATTTTTTTTTTAATGCACACTACTGTTACACCAGATATGAGTTGCACTGGTGTGACACTGTGCCCTGGCAGGCCCAGAAATGCACACGCGTGAAGGAAACTGACTGCTATTATTTCACAGTCAGATTTCTTTTTTTTTTTAACCCCTTAAGGACCAAGGCCATTTTTCAATTTCTTTCCCTTAGAGGATTACTTTCTGTTATAATTTTTAAGCTAAACAACTAACATATTAAAGTTAATAAACATTAATTAAAACCTACTGACCTATATTTTCTCCAAAACAAAGTTTCATAACGTTCTAAAAGTTATATCTTTTATTCGCCGATGATGTCACGTTATCCTGCCCACTATTTTCAGCACTGTGTGTTCAAAATACTTAAACCAATAACTTTCTGTTTAAAGCGCTATTTTGAAACCTAGGTATTGTAAACGGATTGGTACAGAGCAAAGGATACCCACGGAGTGGGTTTGGAAAACAATTAAATTTGCAGACAAGATTTCTGATATACGGTAGAGATATGTTAATGAAATGCTATTGATAAAAAGCGTATTTGGGGTAGTTAGTTAGTAACAGGCATAGAAAATATTTATTTACAGTGGCCCTTTAAGGACCAGGGCTATTTTTACATTTCTGCGGTGTTTGTGTTTAGCTGTAATTTTCCTCTTACTCATTTACTGTACCCACACATATTATATACCGTTTTTCTCGCCACTAAATGGAATTTCTAAAGATACCATTATTTTCATCATATCTTATAATTTATTATTAAAAATATTATAAAATATGAGGAAAAAATGGAAAAAAACACACTTTTTCTAACTTTGACCCCCAAAATCTGTTACACATCTACAACCACCAGAAAACAACCATGCTAAATAGTTTCTAAATTTTGTCCTGAGTTTAGAAATACCCAATGTTAACATGTTCTTTGCTTTTTTTGCAAGTTATAGGGAAATAAATACAGAAGAACTTTGCTATTTCAAAACCACTTTTTTTCAAAATGAGCGCTAGTTACATTGGAACCCTGATATCTGTCAGGAATACCTGAATATCCCTTGACATGTATATATTTTTTTAGAAGACATCCCAAAGTATTGATCTATGCCCATTTTGGTATATTTCATGCCACCATTTCACCGCCAAATGCGATCAAATAAAAAAAATTGTTCACTTTTTCACAAACTTTAGGTTTCTCAAAGAAATTATTTACAAACAACGTATGCAATTATGGCATAAATGGTTGTAAATGCTTTTCTGGGATCCCCTTTGTTCAGAAATAGCAGACTTATATGGCTTTGGCGTTGCTTTTTGGTAATTAGAAGGCTGCTAAATGTCACTGCGCACCACACGTGTTTAATGCCCAGCAGTGAAGGGGTTAATTAGGGAGCATGTAGGGAGCTTGTAGAGTTCATTTTAGCTTAAGTGTAGTGTAGTAGACAACCCAAAGTATTGATCTAGGCCCATTTTGGTATATTTAATTACACCATTTCACCGCCAAATGCGATCAAATTTAAAAAAAACTTAAATTTTTTCCTAATTTTAGGTTTCTCACTGAAATTATTTACAAACAGCTTGTGCAATTATGGCACAAATGGTTGTAAATGCTTTTCTGGGATCCCCTTTGTTCAGAAATAGCAGACATATATGACTTTGGTGTTGCTTTCTGGTAATTAGAAGGCCGCTAAATGCTGCTGCGCATCACACGTGTATTATGGCTAGCAAAGAAGGGGTTAATTAGGTAGTTTGTAGGGAGTTTGCAGGGTTAATTTTAGCTTTAGTGTAAAGATCAGCCTCCCACCTGACACATCAGACCCTCTGATCCCTCCCAAACAGCTCCCTTCCCTCCCCCACCCCACAATTGTCCCCGCCATCTTAAGTACTGGTAGAAAGTCTGCCAGTACTAAAATAAAAGGTTTTTTTTAAAAAAATAATTTTTTTAGCATATTTACATATGCTGTGGTGTAGCATCCCCCCTTAGTCCCCTACCTCCCTGATCCCCCCCCCCCAAAACAGCTCTCTAACCCTCCCTATCTGCCTTATTGGCGGCCATCTTGGGTACTGGCAGCTGTCTGCTATTATTTCACAGTCAAAAAATTGTTGTTTTTTTTAAATGTACACTACTGTTACACCAGATATGAGTGGTGGCACTGGGCAAGTGGGCACAGTATACGCTGTGAGCCTGACACACACGCTGGCAGGCAGGCAACTGCAATTAGATTACACAGGAAAAAAAAAAAAAGCAGACTGATGTTCTAGCCTAAAAAGGGCTTTTCCTTCAGGACTGTAGTGGACACTGAATACACTAGCCTAGCTATTGATTTCCCTATTAAATCAGCAGCAGCTACACTGTCCCTCCTCTCACTAAGAATACAGCTTCCGAATGAATCTAAAATGGGTGCTGTCCAGGAGGTGGGAGGGTCTGGGAGGGAGGGTCTGCCGCTGATTGGCTGTAATGTGTCTGCTAACTGTGAGGTACAGGGTCAAAGTTTACTCAATGATGACGAATAGGGGGCAGACCGAACATCGCATATGTTCGCCCGCCGCGGCGAACGCGAACAAGCTATGTTCGCCGGGAACTATTCGCGAGCGAACTATTCGCGACATCACTACATGTTATATGTTGAGTACTAGTCTTTTGGTACCCTAGACCTTAGCTACTTATAATAACCTCCAACTTTCTATATGTTTATGTTCTAATGGGGCAGATTGGACCCCTCCTATTGATAATTTGCATGTATGTAATTCATTTGTAACTTTAATAAAGCTCTTTTGAAAATGTAAAAAAAAAAAAGGTCATAAAAACACCTATTTTACATAAAAATTGTGCTTTGTACCACACTCCCTAGAATGGTGTTTAAAATCCTTTTGACCTTATAAGAGCTATGTTGACTTTAGCACTGCAGTATGAATGTTCCCCTTGACATTCACTCTCTCATGCAAATTATTTTTACTTAATCTACAGTATGATAGCATATGAATATTTATTGTGACAGTTGAATATCAAATATATTTAAATTTTGAATGTTACAATTAAATTAGGAATGTAATCATTTGATTATAAATTCTACAAGACTTAAACTGAAATCTATGAAAATCAACATGGACAGATTGGCCTGCTAGGATACCGGGAAAAATCCCAGTGGGCCAAACTGCTATTGGCAAAAAGAGCACAGTAAACAGCTGAGGAAGCGGAGCGACCTGCTTGTTGAGTGCACAGATGCTCAAGCTTGCATAGTGAGGTTGCTGCTTTGTTCTAATAGCACTCCGGGGAGGGGAAGGGGGGGCGTAGGGACATCATGTGACGCTGCACACATGACAAGGAGGGAACCGAGCTGAATGACATGCTGGTCGGCACACAGGTATTACGAGCACACAGAGCTCAAGTAGGTTAGTAGTATAGTAGCACTGGATCATAATTATATGTGGGTTTATTCCAGGGGGCGGGTGGTTGGTTGGGGGGACTGGGCTAGGCCAGTGGGGCTGGGATGGTCATTGAAAGGTCAAGATCTAAATTTTAAATAGAAGCATTTTTGCAGTGTTCTTCCATTGTCAAAATGTTTATTAAAACCTATTGCTGTTTTTCAGAGGCATACTTAGATATGCTGATAGGGTCAGTGCACCAGTTAAGGCAGAACATGCTGTGATCTGAGATGTCATTGCCGAAAATGCAGAAAGAGTGGGACACATGCAGGAACTGTTGGCTCTTTTGTTTTGCAGCACTGCTCTGCATCAGGCTGTTCTCTTCAAACAGGACTCTTCTCTGGCTGCACTGAGTACGTTTTCCTTAACACAGTGCATCCAAAAGAAAGTGCTGTTTGAAGAGAACAGTCAAATATTTAGCAGCACTGCAAGGCATCAATGCATTTGTTGACTGGCTCTCAGGGATTTTTTCAGGGATTTATTTTTTTCTTTGTAGCTAATTTGCAATGCAATTTTAAACTGCTGCACTATATAATACAACTTTAAAAAATACTTTATTCTCCAGTTAATCAACACATTGCAATATTGAACTGGTGCTTTTAGTGTAACCACCTAATTTAAAATGTAATTTTATTTCAAAATGACTTGCTGAAAAAATTTTCACTAAAAAAAATCTCATTGCAGAAAGTAGAGAAAAGTTCTGTCTCTTTAAACACCAAACCTTCTCAGAGAATCTGCAGTGGTTTGTATGGCACAAATTAAGTCTTCACAGGAACAATACACACCGCCACCAGCTCCTGAGCTTTAATACTGGTGCCCTCACAGCATATGTAAATATGCCACTAAAAAACAGTAATAACTATTGCTAGAAATATTTTAGCTAATAGAGATATATTGAAAAAATGCTTTTATTTAAAATTGAAATCCACCCATGCACATTTCAGTTTTGAAATTTCAATTACTTTAAGCAATGACAAATTAATATTTTAATGAGAAAAGAAAATGTGACATTTTACTAAGACAAAAATAACATGCAGAGTGTTCAAAGTTTGTTTATAACAAACAAACATGGCTAACAATCGTCTAGATTACAAGTTTTGCGGTACAGCTATAACGCTGAAAAATTGGCCGTTGTGCGTGGAATGGCCAGGAACGCATATTACGAGTTGGCTGTATCGCAAGCATTTTAGCCTGTAACACAACGTCCATTCCGCACACAAAAATATGACGTTTGAGTGTGGGATTTCCATAGCACCGGTATTACAGGTTGTGCTTTTAGGCTAAAATGCTTGTGTTACAGCCTATACCGACACAATCCATACCACCATCTGAGAGCAGTAGTTATGGATTTTGCAAAACAAAAATGTTTCACAAAACTCATAACTAAACTGTAACAAAGTACACTAACACCCATAAACTACCTAATAACCCCTAAATCGCCACCCTCCCACATCGCAAACACTATTTAAAACTTATTAACCCCTAATTTGCCACCACCCACATTGTGACTAATAAATACATTTATTAACCCCTAATCTGCCGCCCACCTACATCGCCACACTATTTAAATATATAATAAAATTGACACCATTAGAACAGATATCTGCACCTTACATCCTTCAAACACAGCAATCCTACCCACCCCTTCTATTAACAAAACTCTATGCTACTTCCCTTCTGTAACAGAGGAAGAAGTTTCTGTACTCCTATCCTTGACTCATCTCACAACCTGCCCACTTGACCCTATTCCTTCATGACTTCTTCCCTATCTCTCTGCTTCACTAACCCCTACCCTATCTCATCTCTTTAACCAATCTCTCACCACTGGCACATTTCCGGATACATTCAAGCATGCGTCAATCATACCAATCCTAAAAAAGCCCTCACTTGACCCCTCCACGCCTTCTAACTATCAACCGGTCACCTTACTTCCCTTTGCTTCAAAATTATTGGATCGACTGGTCTATAATCGGCTAACTCAATTTCTCACAACTAACTCCTTACTTGATCCACTACAATCTGGATTCCGCCCTAAACAATCAACAGAAACTGCTCTTGCTAAAGTAACAAATTACCTGTTATCAGCTAAAGATTTCCAACTGCCTCTCAGCAATTTACTCTTGGATGTCTTCACACTACCTCCAACTCAATCTGTCCAAAACTGAGCTGCTTCTTATTCCCCCCTCTTCGAGACATCCAACACCTGACATTTCTTTGACGGTTGGAAACTCTATTCCCAACACCTCACCCCAGGTCCGCTGTCTTGGGGTAACACTAGACTCAGAGCTCACATTCAACCCACACATACAAGCACTTACCAAATCCTGCCATTCACACCTATGCAACATTTCCAGAATTCGTCCATTCCTTACTTAAAAAACTACAAAAATACTTATTCATTCCCTCATTTTGTCATGCATTGATTATTGCAATCTACTCCTAAATAGCCTTCCAAAACACTGCCTCTCCACCCAATCTATTATGAATGCTTCTGCTAGACTCATCCACCTTAGTCGCTGATCTACATCAGTTGTTCCACTCTGCCAGTTTCTACACTGGCTCCCCATACACTCCAGAATACAATTTAAAGTATTAACCCTAACTTACAAAGCACTAAACAGTCTAGCTCCCAACTATATTTCCTCTCTCATCGTGAAATATTCCCCATCCCGTCCTCTTTGATCAACCTCTGACCTACGTCTATCCACTCCTGTTATCTCTACGTCCCACTCCCGCCTCCGAGACTTCGCATGTGCTGCTCCTGTCCTCTGGAACTCTCTACCCCGCTCCATAAGACTGTCTCCAACCTTGTATATCTTCAGATGCTCCTTTAAAACCCACCTATTCAGAGAGGCGTACTATCTCTCCTCCATCCCTCATCCGAACCAAACTAATACATGAACTGCCTGACTCACTACTGCAACTACAACCGATGTAACAAGATACCCCAACCTTATGTCTCTGCACCCTAAACCTGTAGACTGGGAGCTCTCCGGAACAGGGCCCTCTTCCTCCTGTACTAGATTTGTTTAGTTTTGTATTTTATCAAAAATCTTTGTCATTGTATACCCCTATCATTGTACCCAGTGCTACGGAATTTGGCGGCACTATTTATCAAAAATCTTTGTCATTGTATACCCCTATCATTGTACCCAGTGCTACGGAATTTGGCGGCACTATAAAAATTAATGATAATAATAATAATAATATTAACCCTTTAACCGTGACTCATCGACATTGCCGACACTAATAACGTTTTTAACCCCAATCCTCTGGCCTCCCACATTGCCGCCTCTAAATTAAACAATTAACCCCTAAACACCCCCCTAACTTTAAATTAAAATTACAATATAACTATCTTAAAATAAATAAAAACTTACCTGTGAAATAAAATAAACCTAACATTATACTATAAATTAACCTAACATTACTATTCTAATAGAAAAAAAAAACTACCAATAGGATTTCAGTAGCTCTCATCCTATTGGCTGTTTTAAACAGCCAATATGATTTCAGAAGCTCTAATCCTATTGGCTGATTTAAATTTGAAGAATCAAATCAGCCAATAGGAATGCAAGGTATGCCATTTTGAAACAGCTACCTTGCATTCAACTTCAGTGTACGGCGGTGACCGTATGAAGAGGACGCTCCATGCAGGATGCATTCCAGGATAGCTCCGCTCCACGCCGTGATGAAGATAGAAGACGTTCCCGAGATAGATGAAGGTGTCGCCGCCTGGATGAAGACTTCTTGCCGCCTGGATGAAGATGGATGTCCAAACTTCAGGAACCGTGAGTAGATTTTATGGGGTTAGTGTTATTTTTTTTATTTTTTTATTATTTTATTTATTTTTTGTAATCTTATTTAATATTAATTTAGAGTTTATTTTTTTTGTAATTTTAGATTTTTTTTTATTTTTTTCGTAGTGTTAGGTTTTTTTAAATTTGTAATTTCGATTTTTTTAATTGGTATTTTTTTTATTTTATTAGAATAGTAATGTTAGGTTAATTTATAGTTTAAACTTTATTTCACAGGTAAGTTTTTATTTATTTTAAGATAATCATATTGTAATTTTAATTTAAAGTTAGAAGAGTGTTAGGTTTAGGGGTTAATAGTTTAATTTAGTGTTTTGCGATGTTGGGAGGCTGACGGTTTAGGGGTTAATAGGTTTATTTAAGTGTCAGGATGTTGGGGAGCGGCAGATTAGGGGTTAATAACTTTATTTAGTGGCAGCGATGTCGGGGTGCAGCGGATTAGGGGTTAATAGCTTTTATTTAGGTGTTGCGATGTTGGGGAGTGGCGGATTAGGGGTTAATAACTTTATAAAGTGGCGGCGATATTGGGGAGCGGAGGATTAGGGATTAATAGCTTGTATTAGTTGCGACAATGTCGGGGAGAGGAGGATTAGGGGTTAAAAACTTTTATTAGTGTCTGTGATGTCGGGAGCAGCAGATTAGGGGTGGTTAGAGCAGGGGTTTATGTTAGGGTGTTAGGTTTAAATGTAACTTTCTTTTTCTTTTCCCCATAGACATCAATGGGGTTGCGTTAAGATGATCTCCATTCCGGAACTTCAGGTGTTAGTTTTTTTTTTTCTAACACTTTCTCCCCATTGATGTCTATGGGGGAAAACGTGCACGAGCACATAAACTCAGCCCTTGGCTTTTGTGCGGTATGGAGCTTAACGCTCCATAACGCACAGCACAAAAAGCCTTTTCAGTAACTCGGAATGGCTATTTTTTGGCGTTATTTATGCACCCTGTTAACGCAAAACTCGTAATCTATGCGTTTTTTTTTTTTTTTAAACAAATGTGCCAGGCACTATTCATTACTAAATTGCACACACTATGCACAATTATATCCTTTTATGTCCTATATCCTATATAAAAATAATGTAACGTTTCTAAAATTATTCTGAACAAAAGGTTGTAAAATTTAGTTTTTGAGATAAGCAACATTTCCAATTGCATCAATCTTGGAAAAACAAATCACAATAACTTAAACAATTAACAAAGCACTGAATTGTGGTTGCTCCTTGCAAACCTAAGATGAAAAATCACACTGTTTTCTTTCCTGCTTATCCCTTAGTTAAATATTTGCTTGCAACTAAAGAGAAGAATCGTTTCTACTGTCCAACAAAACACTCCTGCTTGACTCTGAACATCATATGGTTTTGTAAACACTCTGCACTACACTAATTACGTAGTGTTTGGAAAGCAGATCTTGTTAGGAAACCATGAAAAAAATATTTCCACTTAGTTCTACATTCAAGTGAAATCCTGGAAAGTGCATAAGAGTGCATGACAAAAAATGTTAGCATATAAACCTGTACTTAACCCATAAGTGATCAGACCACTTTTCAATTTGTTGACCTTTTGGGACCAGGGTTATTTTTACATTTCTGCTGTGTTTAAGTTTAGCTTTAATTTTCCTCTTACTCATTTACTGTACCCACACATATTACTTACAATTTTCCCACCATTAAATGGACTATCTAAAGATACCATTAGTTTCATCATATCTTATAATTTACTATAAAAAAGTTTTTCCAAAATATGATGAAAAAATTGAAAAAAACACACTTTTTCTAACTTTGACCCCCAAAATCTGTTACACATCTACAACTACCATAAAACACCCATGCTAAGTAGTTTTGAAATGTTGTCCTGAGTTTAGAAATACCCAATGTTTACATGTTCTTTGCTTTTTTTGCAAGTTATAGGGCAATAGGTACAAGTAGCACTTTGCTATTTCCAAACCATTTTTTTTTTCAAAAAGTATAGTTACTGTACATTGTAACACTGATATCTATCAAGAATCCCTGAATAACCCTTCACATGTATATCTTTTTTAAAAGAAGACAACCTAAGGTACTAAACTTGGGAGATTTTTACTCTTTTCATGCAACCATTTTACCACCAATCGATGCCAAAGTTTGAAGAAAAAAAAAGTGGTGATTTTTTTTTACAAAATAGCAATTTAATAATACATTTACTGAGATCGTTAAGGGTTACTGCCAAATAACACCCCAATATGTGTTCAGTAACATCTCCTGAATACAGTGATACCACCTATTTATAGGTGTGTAGGGTTCTCTGGGGGGCTAAAAGACCTTATTTTTAGGGGGCGCATTCCAGTTTTCCAACTTGGAATTTTCACATCTGTAATCATGCACCTATGTCCTATTTGGGACATTTCTGAAGCTGGCCAATGTAATTTACCCCCATCAAACTATATATTTTTGAAAAGTAGACAACCTAGGGTATTTGAAATGCTGGTATTTTAACATTTTCCATGCACTAATTCAACCACCAGTCTTTGTCAAAATTTTGGGTAGTCATTTTTGTGTTATTTTTCACACACATACTTTAGGCATGTATTCTCAATTCTTGTTATGTGTTACTGCCAAAAAATCAATATGTGTTCAACAACATCTCCTGAGTACAGTGATACCACCCACGAATAGCTTTGTCTGATTCTCAGGGGGCTAAAGGGCCTTATTTTTAGGGGGTGAATTTCAGTTTTGCAACTTGGAATTTTCACATCCCATTTACCCATGTCCTATTTGGGACATTTCTGAAGCCGGCCAATGTAATTTACCCCCATAAAACCATATATTTTTGAAAAGTAGACACCCTGGGGTATTTGGTGGTTGAATTAGTGCATGGAAAGTGTTAAAATACCAGCATTTCAGTCTTAGTCAAACTATTGGGCAGTAATTTTTTTGTGTTATTTTTCACACACACATTGTACTTTAGGCATGGATTCTCAGCTCCTGTTATGTGTTACTGCCAAAGAAGACCCCAATATGTGTTCAGCAACATCTCTTGAGTACAGTGATACCACCTATTTGGTTTGTTGGCTTGTTTGGGGGTGCAATGCCAAACTTCTGACATGTGTTTGTGATTTTATTTCACATTTAACATATCTTCTTTGCTTATCGTCTTTTTGGGGGCCTTTTTACATGTCCTAATTGTGAAAAAGCCCATTTTCTAATATTGGGTCAGTGACTAAAATCAGTGTCAGGCTTTTCCTTATAATCCAATTACCTTATTTAAAGGATGATACTTACACCAGTCTTATAAAAAAGGATACATTTATTAAATGACAAATATATATACATGAGTGGTGAGCATGAGTGGTGAGAGAAGCGTCTAACATCCAAGGCTCTCTTCCTCTATCTACACTATATACTAATGCCTGTGGGTGGGTGCATGCAAAGAAAGATGAAGTCTGTCTCTATTACCTGTTGGTGTTATATGTCCTTCCTTTTTCCTCTCTTTCAAGCTGCTTCTCAAATCATATTTATAGCCAAACAGCCACACCATGAAGACAGTCCCAGCCAATCAAATCCATTCATCTTCTGTTTCATAACAATTCATCTGTTGAGTTAACTGCCTGTAGATGTCGCTGTGGTCCAAGAAATGAGTTTTCCTAATGCCATCTGACCTTTGTGACCCATCTCAGGACTGACCTTATCTGAGTCCCTTTGAATATTTATGATGCCATTGTCCTGTCATGTGTCCTTTGAAGCTTTATGGGTTTCATGTCCCTTTAATCAGATTGTTATATTTCAGTTACATTGCATGTAAATAGCTCTATAATTATGCGGGGGGGGGGGGGGGGGGAATAAGATGAAATTGTGAATATCTGAATAGATTGCAGGTGTCTATGCATTTTGGGAATATGGGCTGGAGGAAAGTGCTTGTGTGTATATTTGCTAAAGATAATCTGATAAACTGTGAGAGGCTGGATGGTTTGTATATGGTGGCTTGTTGAATAGAATGAGATAGAATTTTAGGATGAAGAGATGCAGTAAAGGTGGGAGAGGAGATAAGATGAGGGGTGTAAAGGGGGAAAGGGGAGATACTGAGGTCATATAAAGAAACAGGAGAAACTATATGTAGAAGAAAAGAGAAAATACAGACATAATAAAAAAGATTTTCTGCAGTTCAGATAGATTTTCAATGTGCCTGCAGTTAAACCAGGAAACAATCATTTTTGTTAATATATGAAAACAGGATACAAAATAAAAATTTTTTAAAAAATGCATAAAACAAGCAATAACAGGTTTGAAACCCTCTTGAGTACGTTTATCTTATTACACTTCTGGCAGCCAATTAGGGCAGCTATAAACAAGCACCTGCACTGATTAAATTTGCACCAAAACATAAAAAAAAAATATATATACCAAGAAATACTCAAAACAGCTAATAATATCAAGAGGTCGAAGGTGTTGGATTCGGAACACCCAAAAATCGTGCAAAAAGCTGGCAGAAAATTTTTTTTTTTCTGATGGATTGGAATATCACTGTACAATTATTTTAATGCAAAGTATTAGTGACGTTACCAAGTTGCAAACCCACATGGAAACTATAACATGAACTGATCATTAAAGGGATATGAAATCCAAACAAATTCTTCCATGATTGAGAAAGAGCATACAATTTAAATAACGTTCCAATTTACTTGTTTGTTGAAAATACAGCAGTACACTACTGGGAGCTAGATGAACAGGCAATAACAAGAGGCATATATCTGCAGCCACCAATCAGCTGCTAGCTCCCAGTTGTGCACTGCTGCTCTTGAGCCTACTTAGGTATTTCAATAAAGGATACCAAGAGAACAAAGCAAATTAGATAACAGAAGAAAAACTCCATGCTTTATCTGAATCATGAATGAAAAAAAATGTGTTTCAATTCCCGTTAAAATCATGTAATATATTTAATCTAATTTATGACATTACACAACACAGTTAAATGATAGAAAAATACATTATTTAATCTGATTCATGATTTTTTCCTTATGTCCTTGATCTTCCCAGGACAGTCCTATATTTTGCCATCTTTGTTATGGTATAATTATCTAAGAATCTGACTCTCGTGCACTAAAATAGTAGACCAATAAAATATGTAATTTGGTCAACTGGCACCTGTGAATCTTCTGCAATTTACATATTAATCTGAATAATTCAATATTTATTAATTTTTCTTAGTGTGTGTAATTTCATTTTTGGGTCTTTGAGGTGAAACAGAGTAGTCGGAGCTTGGGAAACCATCGCTGGACGTGGCCAATACTTTCCCGACCGGTTTATGCAATTGCTCACTGCACAGCGCCCCTCAATGTTTTTTTGGGGAGGGTTTATATTGGCAACTACAAATAGTGCAGAAGTTATGTAATTAAAATATCCTTTACACAACCAAAATGTTTTGCACATATGTAAGCTTTGCATTTCCTTGTAAATTTTCTGGTTCACTCGGGTGGTATTTATTTATAAATTAAAGCTTAACCAAAAATAATTGTGTTATTATTATATTTTATTTATAGGGACTGCAGTGTTTAAAGGGACAGTCTAGTCAGAATTAAACTTTCATGATTCAGATAGGGCATGTAAATTTAAACAACTTTCCAATTTACTTCTATTATCTAATTTGCTCAATGCTTTAGATATCCTTTGTTGAAGAAATAGCAATGCACATGTGTGAGCCAATCACACAAGGGCTCTATGTGCAGCAACCAATCAGTAGCTACTGAGCATATATAGATGTGCTTTTCAGCAAGTGATATCAAGAGAATGAAGCAAATGAGATAATAGAAGTAAATGAGAAAGTTGTTTAAAATGGCATGCTCTTTCTAAATCACGAAAGAAAAAATGTGGGTTTCATGTCCCTTTAATTAAATATTTAAATTTAAAATCAGTAAGAGATTTTTGTTGTAAGCATTTTGAATAAATACATTTGTATGCTCAGCATTCACTCACTAAAATCAAAATTAAACTTTTATGATTCAGACAGAACATGCAGTTTTAAGAGACTTTCCAATTCCATTATCAAATTGTGCACAATCATTTTAGTTGCACAGTGCATGTGCAAGAGTTCACAGTGTATACAAATATTAGTCTCTTCAGACTCGTCAGAAACAGCAGTTATGAAGCAGCTGTCTAAAGACTGCTGCTCCATAACCCTGTCCGCCTGCTCTGAGTAGACGGACAGGAATCGCCAGAATTCAACCCGATCAAGTACGATCGGGTTGATTGACACCCCCTGCTGGCGGCCCATTGGCCGCGAGTCTGCAGGGGGCAGTGTTGCTGGTGCAATGCTGAATACGGAGAGCGTATTGCTCTCCGCATTCAGCGAGGTCTTGCGGACCTGATCCGCACTGTTGGATCAGGTCTGCAAGACCTTTAGTAAATAGGCCTCTAAGTGCAATTGCACTGTCTTTTTATTATGCACTTTTTATGATTTTACAGTTCTACTGGATTTAATGATCCTTTAAGAGGCTTATCTTTTAAAACAAAATCTTTGACACGTCCTAGAAAGGTTAAATACATATTTCATTAGAATGTTACAAATATTTTGCAATAAAATATATTAAATACCAACCCATGCACAGCAGCTACATGCAAGGTCAGCTGGAAAAACGATTTCTTCTTACCAAAGGCCTCTTCATAACAGCAGGTTGAAAGTTGTCATTAACGGAACATGAAACTCAAAATGAAACTTTCATGGTTCAGGGCAGTGATGGCTAACCTTGGAACCCAAGATGGAACTATATTTCCCATGATGCTTAGGCACTCTGCAGTCTAGTAGAGCATCATGGGAAGTGTAGTTTCCGAAAACATCAGGGGTGCCAAAGTTAACCATCACTGGTTTAAGAAATGCAATTTTAAGAGACTTTTCAGTTTATCTATATTATCTGATTTACCTTGGTATCCTTTGATGAAAGACATATATACATAGGCTAAAGAGCATCAATGGATTACTGGGAGTTAGCTGGTAATTGGTGGCTACACACATATGCTTCTAGTCATTGTCTCACCAGATTCAGTTAGGTCCCAGAACATTAGAGAATTTCCTTTTTGCAGTTTTATGTCCCTGGGTTATGTTATAACAGAAATTTAGGAATATCTCAGCTTTTTTACATTTGAGCATAAACTTAAATGGATGTATTTGACACGTTCTATTTTATAGTATATATTGATGATTTAGCCCGGGAGCACTGCACTTCAAAAGAACTAGGGAACTGTTTGCCGAATATTTTTTGTTTAAAACATTAACTGACATTTTTTAAGGAAAATGTTACAATTTTGCAGCCTACTTTTAAAAATCCTGTTGAGTATGGTTATCTTATCTCACTTCCCAGATCCAATTAGTGACAGAAAGAAACAAGCTTATGCACTGATCAAACAATCACTCTGTATAATGTTGTTTAAGAATTTTAAATCATTCAATAAGCATTCCAGTCTGTCTTTATAAGTGGAAAACCACAATTTTCAGAGTAAAATTACAGGAAATGTAGACATAAAAATAATGTAAACTGTATTCCAAAGTTATGTTAATATATACAATTAACAGTTATATGGAATAAAATCTTGGGGCGATATTAAATACGGCATATGCTTCAGCGCAAGCTGGACGCTACTGAAATCCTATTGGCAGATTTGAACAGCCAATAGGATTTCAGTAACTCTCATCCTATTGGCTGATTTTAATTTAAAGAATCAAATCAACCAATAGGAATTCAAGGGACGCCATCTTTAATCGCGTAACTTGATTTCACTATTCAGTGTACGGCGGAGAACGTACAAAGAGGATTCTCCACACTCCATGGCTCTGCGGTCTCCTGTCTTCAGTTCCAAGGTCACCGGTCTTCAGTTCCAGGGTCGCCGGTCTTCAACTCCGCGGTCATTGATCTTCAGCTCCGCCCTCCGCTCTGCACCGGCTTGTTCCTGGAAGAAGAAAGAAGAGGTCGCCGCTTGGAAGAAGACTTCACCGCCTGGGACAGAACCTTCTCCGCCAGACTTCAGCAACCGTGAGTACTAGTGATGTCGCGAATATAAAAATTTGGGTTCGCGAACGGCGAACACGAACTTCCGCAAAAGTTCGCGAACGGGCGAACCGGGCGAACCGCCATAGACTAAAATAGGCAGGCGAATTTTAAAAACCAAAGTGACTCTTTCTGGCCACAATAGTGATGGAAAATTTGTTTCAAGGGGACTAACACCTGGACTGTAGCATGCCGGAGGGGGATCCATGGCAAAACTCCCATGGAAAATTACAATTGCAGAGTCTGGTTTTAATCCATAAAGGGCATAAATCACCTAACATTCCTAAATTGTTTGGAATAATGTGCTTTAAAACATCAGGTATGATGTTGTATCGATCAGGTAGTGTAAGGGTTACGCCCGCTTCACAGTGACAGACCAAACTCCCCGTTTAACGCACCGCAAACAACCGCAAACTCCCCATTCGCACAAGGTAGGATACCAAGCTAGCCATGTCCCGTTCCTTGTCCTCACTGATGTCATTAAAGGTCTCTTCCTCCACCCAGCCACGTACAACACCAAGGGTCCCTGAAAGGTGACAACAAGCCCCCTGGGACGCCTGCTGTTTTTGGTCTTCCACCTCCTCAAAGCCACCTTCCTCCTCTGACTCCTCTTCTTCAGACTCCTCTCTCTGCGTTATTATAAGGTGTGTTAAGTAGTACTATTCCTAAGAGTTTAATCCCTGTTACGTCCCCTATCAGGGGACGTGTATATGGCATCGATTTTAGGAACCGGGAGATGGAAAAAGATGCTTGGTCGGTCCTCCTACTTCAAATTTGGGGCACTGCGCGTGCAATCTAATGTGCCACCAGATAGGAGTGGTGTGTTAAGTAGTACTATTCTTATCAGTTTAATCCCTGTTACGTCCCCTATCAGGGGACGTGTATATGGCATCAATTTTAGGATCCGGGAGATGGAAAAAGATGCTTAATCGGTCCTCCTACTTCAAATTTGGGGCACTGCGCATGCAATCTAATGTGCCACCAGATAGGAGTGGTGTGTTAAGTAGTACTATTCTTATCAGTTTAATATCTGTTACGTCCCCTTTCAGGGGACGTGTATATGGCATCGATTTTAGGAACCGGGAGATGGAAAAAGATGCTTGGTCGGTCCTCCTACTTCAAATTTGGGGCACTGCGTGTGCAATCTAATATGCCACCAGATAGGAGTGGTGTGTTAAGTAGTATTATTCTTATCAGTTTAATCCCTGTTACGTCCCCTATCAGGTACAGATATGAGTGGCACTGTGCACTGGCAGAAGTTGGCAGAGTAGACGCTGTAGGCCTGACACACACGCTTGCAGACAACTAACTGCTATTCAATCTATTACAGTCAAAAAAGTGGTTTTTTTTTTAAATGTACACTACTGTTACACCAGATATGAGTTGCATTGGGGGGACGCTGTGCCCTGGCAGGCAGGCACTGAAACGTACACGTGTGAAGGAAACTGACTGCTATTATTTCACAGTCAAAAAAGTGTTTTTTTTTTTAAATGTACACTACTGTTACACCAGATATGAGTTGCACTGGGGTGACACTGTGCCCTGGCAGGCAGGCACTGAAGCGCACACGTGTTAAGGAAACTGACTGCTATTATTTCACAGTCAAAAAAGTGTTGGTTTTTTTAAATGTACACTACTGTTACACCAGATATGAGTTGCACTGGGGTGACACTGTGCCCTGGCAGGCACTGAAACGCACACGTGTGAAGGAAACTGACTGCTATTATTTCACATTCAAAAAAGTGTTTTTTTTTTTTAAATGTACACTACTGTTACACCAGATATGAGTTGCACTAAGGTGACACTGTGCCCTGGCAGGCACTGAAACACACACGTGTGAAGGAAACTGACTGCTATTATTTAACACAGTCAAAAAAGTGTTTTTTTTTTTTAAATGTACACTACTGTTACACCAGATATGAGTTTCACTGGGGAGACACTGTGCCCTGGCAGGCACTGAAACGAACATGTGTGACGGAAAATGACTGCTATTATTTAACAGTCAAAAAAGTGTTGTTTTTTTTAAATGTACACTACTGTTACACCAGATATGAGTTGCACTGGGCTGACACTGTGCCCTGGCAGGCAGGCACTGAAGCGCACACGTGTGAAGGAAACTGACTGCTATTATTTAACACAGTCAAAAAAGTGTTGTTTTTTTTTTAAATGTACACTACTGTTACACCAGATATGAGTTTCACTGGGGTGACACTGTGCCCTGGCAGGCACTGAAATGCACATGTGTGACGGAAAATGACTGCTATTATTTAACAGTCAAAAAAGTGTTGTTTTTTTTAAATGTACACTACTGTTACACCAGATATGAGTTGCACTGGGGTGACACTGTGCCCTGGCAGGCAGGCACTGAAACGCACACGTGTGAAGGAAACTGACTGCTATTATTTAACACAGTCAAAAAAGTGTTGTTTTTTTTAAATGTACACTACTGTTACACCAGATATGAGTTGCACTGGGGTGACACTGTGCCCTGGCAGGCAGGCACTGAAACGCACACGTGTGAAGGAAACTGTCTGTTATTATTTAACACAGTCAAAAAAGTGTTGTTTTTTTTTAAATGTACACTACTGTTACACCAGATATGAGTTGCACTGGGGTGACACTGTGCCCTGGCAGGCAGGCAGGCACTGAAACGCACACGTGCGAAGGAAACTGACTGCTATTATTTAACACAGTCAAAAAAGTGTTGTTTTTTTTTTAAATCTACACTACTGTTACACCAGATATGATTGGTGGCACTGGGCAAGTGGGCACAGTATACGCTTTGAGCCTGAAACACATGCTGGCAGGCAGGCAACTGCAATTAGATTACACAGGAAAAAAAAAAGCAGACTGATGTTCTAGCCCTAAAAAGGGCTTTTTGGGGTGCTGTCCTTACAGCAGAGATCAGATGAGTCCTTCAGGACTGTAGTGGACACTGAATACAGTAGCCTAGCTATAGATTTCCCTATTAAATCAGCAGCAGCTACACTGTCCCTCCTCTCACTAAGAATGCAGCTTCAGAATGAATCTAAAATGGATGCTGTCCAGGAGGTAGGAGGGTCTGGGAGGGAGGGTCTATTGCTGATTGGCTGGAATGTGTCTGCTGACTGTGAAGTACAGGGTCAAAGTATTACTCAATGATGGCGAATAGGGGGCGGATCGAACATCGCATATGTTTGCCCGCCGCGGCGAACGCGAACATGCTATGTTCGCCGCGAACTATTCGCCGGCGAACTATTCGCGACATCACTAGTGAGTACCAACTTGGGGGTTAGACTTAGGGTTTTTTTACATTTTTTTTTTTGGATTAGGGATGGGCACTTTTTAAAAGAGCTAAATGTCCTTTTATTGTCAGCAAAAGAGCTAATTGCCCTTTTAAGGGCAATGCTCATACAAATGCCCTTTTCAGGGCAATGGGTAGTTTAGGTTTTTTAGTGTTTGGTTTATTTATTTGTGGGGGTTTGGTGGGTGGTGGGTTTTACTGTTAGGGGGGACTTAGAATTTTTTGTAACTACAAAAGAGCTGTTTAAGTTAGGGCAATGCCCTGCAAAAAGCCCTTATAAGGGCTATTGGTTGTTTAGCATTAGATTAGGGGGTGTTTTTATTTTGGGGGGCTTTTTATTTTCATAGGGATTAGGTTTAATTTTTTTTATTTTTGATCATTTGTTTATTATATTCTGTAATATTAGATTTTTTTTATTTTCTGTAATGTTAGCTTAATTTAAACTTAGTTTTTTTTATTTTTAAAGTAATGTTAGTTTTTTTATTTTAATAGTTAGTAACTTTAGTATTTTTTAATTTAGGTAATTTGGGTTAATTTAGGGGGTGTTAGGTTGGGGTTGTTAGGTTGGGGGTGTTAGGTTAGGGGGCTTAGTAATTTAATTATTTATTTGCATTCTGGGGGATGGCGGTTTAGGGGTTAATCGTTTTAATAGGTAGCTTGCGATGTGGGTTAATGGCGGATTAGGGGTTAATACATTAGGTAGTTTGTGATGTTGGGGTTGGCAGATATGGGGTTAATAATTTAATTATTACTTGTGATGTGGGTTTGATGGTGGATATAGGGGTTAATATACTATTTAGTTATTGTGGTGGGGGATTTCGGTTGATAGGTAGCTAGATATTGCGCATGCGTTAGGTGTTAGTTTATATTTTCAGGCAGTTACGGTGCTCACATACTCAGCGCGAGGCTTGCTGCTGCTGCCTTTGTGTGGCGAGGTAAAAATGGAGTAAAATTTCTCAATTTTCGTTTCGTAAGTCCATGCGCTGAATGTGTGATACCGATTTGCGACGCGGTCCCACATTAGCTTCCCCCCGACGGGGAAAATATATATTATGTACCTGCATATTTAACTTTTATAAAGTCGTTATGGCGTTTTATTCCGTCCTAACCATGCTGGCTATTAGCACCATTATGACAGAATAAAATGCCCTAGCTGTTTGGCTGTCCTGAAGCTAACTGCGCTTCCTAAATCTGATCGTGGTCTGGAGGGAGTGCCTAGTGTCATAGGGACGCCCCCTGACCCGATCCCATAACTGAAATCTCACAATCACATGCACGATTGCGGGATTTCAGTTTGTCTACATTGCAATGTTATTCCGTTGTAGACAAATTTACCCTGTCTTGAAAGGGTTAAACTAACAAACAATACGTAGCCTGCTCACAAAAATAATAATATTCAGACTTTGGAGAAAAGCATTTCCTTAAAGGGACAGTCAACACCCAGGAAAACTTTATTCCATACCTTAGATCCACAAAAAAAGATGCGCCTGCACCGCATCCCATCTTCAATACCACTAACGTTATATGTCTAATCATTGAAAGCCCATACAGTTTTCAGCGGTAGATATGGCCGCCAAACTCCTCCCCCTCCTCCTCCGTCCCCTTCTTTTTTTTAATTCAATCCTCGTTCACAGGGACGCTGTTTTATTGCTAATGCGCATGGGCATTATAATTTTAGTCCGCTTGCTATTAGAAATAGAAAGTGTCTCAGTGAACGTGTGTAAAGAATCCAGCCGAGGATTTGATTCTGACTGGCGGATGACTTTAAGAATAAGCATCCTACGTAACGGTGGGGGGGAGTTTGGCGGCCATATCTACCCCTGAAAACTGTATGTTCTTTCAAAGATTAGACACATAACGTTAGTGGTATTAAAGATGGGATGCAATGCAGGCGCATTTTTTTTGTGGATCTAGGGTATGGGATAAAGTTTTCCTGGGTGTTGACTGTCCCTTTAAAGGTAGGTTTACATCTGTCTTTTTTTCAAATAAAATTCAAATAAATATGTCTGTTCAAATTTTTTGGCTACTAACTTTTATCATATCACATTATTTTCTACTATAAATATTTGAAAAAGAACTTGAGATGTTTTTATATTTGGGATTGTACTGGCTGACAGTACGAACCTCACATACCAATTTTATCTAATTTCTTCAATGCAGTCAGTATTTATCTGCATCTTTCTCATTAAAAGAACACGAAACCCAAAATGTTTTTTTTGTGTTTCAGACAGAACATATGGTTTGTTTATGCCAAGGAGAGCACCAAATATGCCTATTAGCACTGAAAAAGAGAGGACACAGGGATGCTGATCAGATCACTTTTTAATAAAAACTTATACTAAAACAAAGCAATGATTATACATTATGCAATACTTAGCTATGAGTGGTTAAATGTTAAGATAGCATACACTCACAGGTAGATAGATCACAGTAATCACATATACGGGTGAAACTAAAAAAATTACAATATCGTGCAAAAGTTAATTTATTTTACTAATGCAACTTAAAAGGTGAAACTAATATATGAGATAGACTCATTACATGCAAAGCGAGATAGTTCAAGCCGTGATTTGTCATAATTGTGATGATTAAGGCTTACAGCTCATGAAAACCCCAAATCCACAATCTCAGAAAATTAGAATATTGTGAAAAGGTGCAATATTCTAGGCTCAAAGTGTCCCACTCTAATCAGCTAATTAATCCATAACACACGCAAAGGGTTCCTGAGCCTTTAAATGGTCTCTCAGTCTGGTTCAGTAGGAATCACAATCATGGAAAAGACTGCTGACCTGACAGTTGTGCAGAAAACCATCATTGACACCCTCCATAAGGAGGGAAAGCCTCAAAAGGTAATTGCAAAAGAAGTTGGATGTTCCCAAAGTGCTGTATCAATGCACATTAATAGAAAGTTATGTGGAAGGGAAAAGTGTGGAAGAAAAAAGTGCACAAGCAGCAGGGATGACCGCAGCCTGGAGAGGATTGTCAGGAAAAAGCCATTCAAAAGTGTTGGGGACTTTCACAAGGAGTGGACTGAGGCTGAAGTCAGTGCATCAAGAGCCACCACACACAGACGGATCCTGGACATGGGCTTCAAATGTCGTATTCCTCTTGTCAAGCCACTCCTGAACAACAAACAATGTCAGAAGCGTCTTACCTGGGCTAAAGAAAAACAGACCTGGTCTGTTGCTTAGTGGTCCAAAGTCCTCTTTTTCTGATGAGAGCAAATTTTGCATCTCATTTGGAAACCAATGACCCAGAGTATGGAGGAAGAATGGAGAGGCACACACTGCAAGATGCTTGAAGTCCAGTGTGAAGTTTCCACAGTCTGTGTTGATTTGGGGAGCCATGTCATCTGCTGGTGTTGGTCCACTGTGCTTCATTAAGTCCAGGGTCAACGCAGCCTTCTACCATGTGATTTTGGAGCACTTCATGCTTCCTTCCGCAGACAGGCTCTATGGGGATGCAGACTTCATTTTCCAGCAGGACTTGGCACCTGCCCACATTGCCAAAAGCACCAAAACCTGATTCAATGACCGTGGGATTACTGTGCTTGATTGGCCAGCAAACTCGCCTGACCTGAACCCCATAGAGAATCTATGGGGCATTGCCAAGAGAAAGATGAGAGACATGAGACCGAACAATGCAGAAGAGCTGAAGGCCACTATTGGAGAATCCTGGTCTTCCATAACACCTCAGCAGTGCCACAGGCTGATAGCTTCCATGCCACGCCGCATTGAGGCAGTAATTGCTGCAAAAGGGGCCCAAACCAAGTACTGAGTACATACAGTATGCATGCTTATACTTTTCAGAAGTCCGATATTGTTCTATGTACAATCCTTGTTTTATTGATTGCATGTAAATTTTCTGAGCTTGTGGATTTGGGGTTTTCATGAGCTGTAAGCCATAATCATCACAATTATGACAAACCACGTCTTGAACTATCTTGCTTTGCATGTAATGAGTCTATCTTATATATTAGTTTCACCTTTTAAGTTGCATTAGTGAAATAAATTAACTTTTGCACAATATTCTAATTTTTTGAGTTTCACCTGTAGGAGGAACTTCATCTCATTTCAGTCTCAACAGGACAGTTATGTGTTCAGATGTTAGTCTGTTGTGTTGCTTAGAAGCAAACCTTTCAGGTTACCAAATTATTTTAGTTTGTGTTCAGTTAAAGTCACTGTTCAAGTTTCATCTGCATAATCATCATCTACTCATTTAGTTTCAGTTTTGGAAAAGTATAAAAATGATACTCTTTCAGCAAGCAGCAAGTATTAGTCATAATAAGGATTAGTTCTCGTGCAGCAGTTGTATTAAACTACTGGTTTTCAAACCTGTCCTCAGGCCTCCCCAACAGGCCAGGTTTTCAGGATTACCTTAGATGATAGCTGGTAAAATAACCATGATTACTAATCAGCTAATTATTTTACCTGTGCTCCAGTTGAGATATCCTTAAAATCTGTCCTGTTAGGGAGGCCTGAGAACAGGTTTGAAAAACAGTCTATTAAACTTATTGCACTAAATATCTTTTAAAGCCAAAGTGCTCAGAGTAAAAAAAAAGATAAACAAGCCTTAGTTTCTTGCCATAGTCAGCCTGGGAACATTAGTATATGTTTATTTTATTATTATTTTTCTGAAAGAAAATACATGAAACCATTTTAATATCATCTTCTAATACTATAGAAGATGGACTTCAGTCTTTTTTTCAACATCTTCTACTATGTATATGATTCAGTATGTACGTATGAAATCATACACAATGTTAAAAAAAGTTTCCAGTATACTTTTGTTGCCAAATTTGCTTTGTTCTCATGGTATTCTTTGCTGACGACAATACCTAGGTATGTAGTGAGCACGCCTGGAGTACAACATGGCAGCAAAAGTGCTCTTGCAGAACTCCAAACATGTGCATGGTCCTGAGCCTAGCTACCTGCTTTTATAGAGATTATTAAATACATTTGATAACAGAAGTCCAATGTAAACTTTTTAAAATTGTATGTTCTATCTGGATCATGAATGAAAAATGTTGGGTTTCATGTTTCTTTAAATACCTAACAAAAGATAGAAGCCCTTAACAAGGGAATAAAGAAATACACTATAGATCGCTCTGTGGCTAATTAATACCCCAGAAAAAGACTCTTTTAGCTCATAAAATACTTTTCACAGAATATCTGCAGAATATTAGACAGGTCCCACCCCAAAAAGATAGCCGAGACTCTAAATACCATCAATACCTCTTTAAATGAAAGACGTGCCAACCCCAGAGATATGTTTTTTGCTCTTTTAGAGCTTCTTTTATTAATTCTGTTTCTTTTGGACTGTTGCTACTTTTTTTGTTCTTGAGAACTCTTTCGTCTATGTTTAGGATCCTCTTATGATTATAATATTGGATAGACAGACAGAGAAGTAGTTAGACAGAAAGATAGACAGAAAGATAGACCGAACGACAGAAAAAGAAACAGATAGATAGACACACAGACAGGATAGATGATAGATATATAGATAGATAGACAGACAGACAGACAGACAGACAGACAGACAGACAGACAGATAGATAGATAGATAGATAGATAGATAGATAGATAGATAGATAGATATAGAATGATTTTGGTTTAAAAGATAGATAGACATACAGTCAGATCTATCTGTCTACTTGTTAACCATAGTTTACATTGTCAATATTTTAAAAAGAGCAGGGAGTTTAATCTTGCAATTTCAAATATGTAATTAAATAGCATTTCCTTCATTACATTGAGTACAGATATGCTCTTCCCAGCTGGCCGCTTTGAATCTAAACCTTCAGTTCAATTAATATGTTTTTCGCTTGCCAACTATACTACAATTGTAATCCATTGACTTTGGGAGCAGTCACATGCATTTTTCTATTTGTTTTCTGTTGGCACAGGTAGACAGACGGTAATCTCCTTTCCTTTGCACTTCCTGACTGAACCAGCATGATTGAGATTAAGTATAAGAAAAAAGAAAACAGCATTTTTTTATTTTTTGACATGGCAATAAACATTTCTACAGTATTAGCATCTTTAAATACTGGAAAATCCAGTTCATAATTCTACCTTTACAGTTTGAGCTGTATTAAGTGACTGAAACTACAACATTTAGTTGTCCCCCCCACGTCATCCAAGTTGGTCATGCCCAGATTAACCACAGGTCACCTGCATAGGGTCATAGCAAAATTGTGGGCTAACATTAAAAAATAATTACAATTAAGACAACCTAATCATCTCTCCCTTAACCAAGAACCCAAGAGGTAATTATACAAAATTGCTCCTCCATTATGTCACTTGATTACTATGCGCCTCATTTGTCAAGGCGTCAACTTGTGATCTGCATGTATTTTTACATCAAAGTCAGCTTATAGAATGTATCAACGTACCAATTTTATTAAAATGAATGAATTTTTTGATTCAGCGAACATATCTTCAAACACCATTTGCGTCAAACCGCTTGCAGCTTATTCTTGTGTGGATTTACCATCGTCTGTCATTTATCAAACGACTTTTCCAAGTTATTAATAAATCAATCAATATGTTCGTGACTATATTCACTTCAACATCCTCAATTCATTTTTGTCAGCTTATAGGTGGCGTACACAACGAGAATAAATAGGTGTAGGAAACAAATCATGAACAGCAAATCATGAAGGCTCAAACAAAACAGTGTTGTGACAGAACATATGTTTACATTGTTGTTGGTAGATCTTAGAAATATGGGGAGCCTGCTAAATATGCTAAGTTTTTATAGTCATACTCACAATTTTAAAGAATCTTGGCCGCAAGTATGTTGTTTTGGTCATGAGAGAATTGGACGTTTCTTCCAGATTTTCTTTTCCAATACTGGGTTACATCACTTCCAGAAGCGATCTTAACAACTGTGACAATTTAGCCGCTACTAACAACAAATAAATCAAAAACATTTCCATACTTTATTTATATCACTTTATATGTGTTAAATTTGCCGCA
>NC_069503.1:156539653-156659653 GCF_027579735.1 Bombina bombina
AGCAATGTTAGGTGCAGCAGATTAGGGGTTAATAACTGTAATGTAGGTGGCAGCGATGTTAGGGGCAGTAGATTAGGGGTTAATAACTGTAATGTAAGTGGCGGCAATGTTAGGGGCACTTGATTAGGGGTGTTTAGATGTGGGGTTTATGTTAGGGTGTTAGGTTTAAACTTAACTTTTTCTTTCCCCATAGACATCAATGGGTCTGTGTTACGGAGCTTTTGTTTCCGTGATCGCAGGTGTTAGGCTTTTTTTTGCCGGCTCTCCCTATTGATGTCTATGGGGAAATCGTGCACGAGCACATCAAAGCAACACTTGATTTCGCTGCGGTATGTAACTCAACGCCACCATTTCGCCCGCACAAGCCTGCTTTTTAAAAACCTGTAATAGCAGCGCTATAGGGAGGCGAAATAACGCTGAAAATGTTGTGGTCATTAATTTCCCTATATCGCTCAAAACTTGTAATCTGGCTGAATGTTATTTAAAGGGATAGTAAACACCAAAAATGTTATTGTTTAAAAAGATAGATAATCCCTTTATTTAACATTCCCAAATTTTGCATAACCAAGTTTTGCATAACCAACACTGTTAAAGATATATACTTTTTACATCTGTAATTACCTTGTATCTAAGCCTCCTTATCTCCGATCTTTTGACAGACTTGCATTTCAGGAAATTAATGCTGACTCTTAAATAACTCCACGTGCATGAGCACAATGTTATGTACATGAAATCTGGCAAATGCATTCAGATAAGAGGCTTAGCAATTAGCATAGGGGCCTACCTAGATTTAGCTTTCAACTAAGAATATCAAGAGAACAAAGCAAACATGTTGATAAAAGTAAATTAGAAAGTTGTTTAAAATTACATGCCCTATCTGAATCATGAACGTTTTATTTGGACTTTACTATCCCTTTAATGTACTCAGCTTACTAGTTAAACACTTAGGTAAATCCCACTGGAGAGCCACAAACATTGCAGGGCATCTCTGGTGATTTGCAGCTACATGCAACTGCTGATCCCGTTTGCATCTTCTGAGTGGCGTACACAACAAGAATAAATAGGTGTAGGAAACAAATTATGAACAGCAAATCACGAAGGCTCAAACAGAACAGTGTTGTAACAGAACATGTGTTTATATTGTTGTTGGTAGATCTTAGATGGATGGGGAGCCTGCTAAATATGTTAATTTTTTTATAATCATACTCATAATTTTCAAGAATCTTGGCCGCAAGTATGTTGTTTTGGTCATGAGAGAATTGGATGATTCTTCCAGATTTTGTTTTCCCATACTGGGTTACATCACTTCCAGAAGCGATCTTAACAACTGTGACAATTTAGCCGCTACTAACAAATAAATCAACAACATGTTCAGCATTTATCCATGTGCAGCGGACATGATCCGCTATAGCGGATCATGTCTGCTGCACTTTTATAAATCGGCCCAAGTATGTTTATACCACAGGGTTAAAAGTAGCGTTAAAAATGTGCAAGTTTTGAGTATAATGTCCTTTTAAAATGACATAGCAGTGGTATTTTAATTGTATATCTGTGTATTAAAAATATCATTAGAGGGGGAACTTCCGGGCAGCGTCCATGTTCAGACGCATAGCTGCATGCTGCTCCAGCTTTTTACTAACTTTTGCTTACTTTTTGCATTTTAACTGGGCTACTTACAATTTAAGGAACAGTTTTGAAATCTTCTATAGGAGACGCATCTTCTGAACCCAGTTTTGAAAAATATCGCTGCTGGCATCAGCGCTCGGAGCCACTTTGAGATCTTGGCCTGCACAATACCCCCCGGCGGGATACCTTCGGGCCCTGTCGTTAGGAAGCACGTTTTGTGCTTATAATTCTGGCACCTACATTCACCAACAAGACACAATATATACCTGGACTGTCTCATCCTTACCTATCACGCAAACACAATGGAGATCCCTGCAAGGTTCTTAGAGGAGCTGCGCAGCGTGCTAGCTGGCCACCATGCTGCCTTAGAGGTTGAGCTAAATGCAGCTTTTAGCGGCAGCACTAACCCACTCCAGCAATCCGAAGCCTGCAAAACAGAGAGAGGGGGTGTCGGCGCTTTGGGGCCCCGGTGCTTGTACCCCACTCTTAGCACATTGGAGAGAGAAGGTGAGCCAAAGGATGGAGAAGTGCCAGCTCAGCTTGACCTAGTGCCGGAGAAAGGTGTAATGATCGCCCTGAGTAGCGCTAACAGCTTACCTCAGATCTCGGCTGTTCCAGTACAAGCGCTCTCAGAGCAGAAGCAGGTTCGCATTAATCTGAGTTCTTATGTCACATACTCCCCTTCAGCCATGAGGGGATTGTGGATGTCCCTGGGCGAAGCAGCTCAGTCTTTACTGACCCTGGCTGATACCGACTGCTGCAATACCACCATCAATAATCTAAAGACGGAGCTTTTGAATTTACCTCCACTCTTCTGGACACAAGGCGGCAGGGCTGCTGATGGCTTGGAAGTAGTTTGCGTGGAGATCCCGGTCTTCAAGCTGGGATGGTGTTTTGCCGTGTTTTTGGGACATGTTCCGACTGTGTTTATTGAGGCATGGCGTTCCGGAATTGGCTGAGGATACTGTACAAGGGGCTGAGGTATGAGTGTCAGTGACAGTGAAGTGTGCACATTAATATATATCTCCAGCCGGACAACTTTGGGAACTGTTATTTTTTCCTTTTTTGTTTATTGCTCTTTCTGCTATAGAAACTCTCATTTGCAGCTAAAACTGACATGCCTATTCCAGCTAACACTCATAGGAACCCTTATGGCGGCATTAGACCCTGTGGTCTGAGAGATGACACATGATTGAGCACTGCTGCATTTTGTCCTAGTTTGCCAACTGTGTGTATAATTCTACACCTTTTATGTTTGCAACCAGAGTATACATCAATATTTGGACTTAGTGTTTGGACATAATAAGTTTACAATGTTTTTAACTATTTTTTCCTGCTAAATGTTATAAAGGTTACCTGCACTAAACTAGGTACCCTGTTCTGGTAAAATAGAGACCAGTCAAAGCTTTTCCCATAAATATTTTATTGATTATCCTTTTTCTAAACTTGGATTCTAGGGGCTCACATTTATGATATGTCAATAACTTTTCCCCCTATGCATTATACCATTAATGCTGAGCTGTCAGCGGCCGAGACGGCAAAAGCATGTTCACCTTTTTTCTATACTACCTTAATATTGGGGGGATTAACATGATATGATATTTCTACATAGCAGATAATACACTTTACTTGCTATATTGATACTGGTTTTACCTTAGCAGAGCTTTTTCTATACAGCATTACTCTCTTACAAAATTAAATATTTATCTGGCCCCCACTTAATAAAGGCACCATAGGTTTCTTAGCTTATCCTTTAAAATACACTGAAGTGGCCCCTATAAATTCATAAATTTGGGAAAGATTTCTAACTAGCCCTAGTGGCAAGCAACCAATTTACCTACCTAAGCAAAACTAGCTTTACTTATTGTAATGTACCTACTTCCTCATAACATAGATTCCTAGGTATGCCATAGATACTAAGATATTAATGTATTATGTCTTCTGGTTATTGCTCTTTTTGAAGATGTCCAATCGCTATAAAACATTTTTTGTAAATAGTTAAGAACCTTGGGGTGGCCAACATATGTTTATGTCCCTCTGGATAGCTTAGGTCCATTGAGCCCCCAAATCAGAGTTTGTTATTAAAATGTATAGTGCCTGGCTGTGGATGTTTTCTCAAACGTTAGCATTCTCCTAACAGAGATGTGTGTTTTCAAGCAACTACCTGTAAAACTTAAAATAGAGGTTTACCAATTGGGACCCAAAAGTGGTCCCCTATTGTTTATAATTGTCTTCTGTAACTCTATGTCTATGTAATACAGGGGGGTCCAAAAGAGGCCTCTGTTCTCATCCGGAAGACATACCATTCTATAACTAAGTATGATGTTTACTGTTTTTTTTTTAATAATGCCATATAGGTATACCATGCACATTATGGTTTTATTACCTTTGTCTGTATAATTTGAAACAATTTTGTATATTGACTGTATTGAAAGGCATTGATTGTGTATTTTGAACTAAACCTCAATAAAAAAAAAAAAAAATCATTAGAAACATTTTTCAATACATGTAATTTTCCAAAAATACGTTGAAGCTATAGAGAGATGTAACGTACATTTAACTCACCACAATACGCTGATCACATTTGTCAAGGATGATATTGCAATAAAACAAAACAAAACAAAAAAACTGTTATTTCAACTGCACATTTTATTTCAAGTACCACTGTTCCTTTATTTGTCCCTTTAATATGATCTTTTCATTAATTTATTTTTAAAGGGACCTGAAAGTCAAAATTAAACTCATGATGTAGATAGAGCATGCAGATTTAAGAGACTTTATTTCAAATCTCTCTTTCTGTTGGAGAGGATGCCAATGGATCGGCAGGGCACCTTCCTTGAACCCCCCAGGTGGAGGCAAAAAAATAGTGTAGATGGAGGAATTACATTACAAAATTTGCCCCCTCCTATGCCAACCTCTTGGTTGGGGTGGTGGGAGCAGTCCCACGTCTATGGAGATGGAAATCCGTATAGGGATAAATCAGACATTATCATCGATAACATAGATGATCTCTTCTTTATTCTTGATTGTAATGAACATGAATCTAATGGCTTCTGCGATTATCTTAATCGAAATGACTGTGGTATTAAATTTACTGGTGAGCAGAGCAAAGATTCCATTCATTTTCTGGATCTTACCATCAAGAGTAATAAGATAGAACATACAATTGAGACCACCATATACAGGAAGTCCACAGCTGGTAACAAAACCTTACAGTTTAACTCATGTCATCCCAAACACGTAATGAGGGGGATATCTAAAGGGGAACTCATACGCACAAAAAGAAATTGCACAAATGAGACAGATTGCCAAAAACAAGCCACCTAAGCAATTGTAAGACTAAGAGATTGGGGATATAGGGAAGATATTCTCAATAAGGCCAAGAGCAATGTTGATCAGATTCCCAGGGAATAATTACTAAAATATAAACACAGCCCCAATTCATTAAAGAAACAAACTTAAATTCATAACATCATAGAATACAACAAGATATGTAGAATTATTAAATAGTCTTTACTTATTCTATACTCAGACTCTGTAATTAAAGACATAGTACAGAAAGGATGTGACTAGGAAGGGAAAGTCTTTGGCTAACTATTTGTCTCCCTCGGATATGAGACCTATCCCCAACAAATGTTGGCTTCAAAAAAGAAAAGGCAGGCCAATTTGCAATACCTGTGATTTCGTATCTGAGGGGAACAGGTTCTTATCCAGCACTACACAAGAGGAGTTTGAAATTAAGTTTTTCATCAATTGTGCAACTACACCTTTTAACCTGTCAAATATGCCAGATACAGTACACAGGGAAAACCAAAAGAACCCTGAAAGAAAGGTTTTTGGAACACCTTAGATCCATAGAGGACGAGGAGTCAGACACTCTAGTGTCCAGACACTTTAAAAGAATGCATAACTCTGACACTACAGCCCTCACTGTACCAGGCATAGCTCATGTAGTAAAATGTAAAAGGGTGGTGACAGGGAGTTGCTGTTGAACAAAAGAGAAATCTTTTGGATGTTTACTCTCCAAACTAGCAATCCTCAATCATTAAATATGAGAAGTGACCTTGATTTGTTTGTTTGATTCCGTTGGTTCTCTGTATATACTAATTATATTTCTTGAAATTGAATCCTGACTAATATATGTCCTTACACAGATCGCAAAATCCTGTTAATATCTTGTATGTTGATATACAGTAGCTAGCACATTGAAAGGATTTATACAAAAAGGTTGTAAAAATATTTTTTGCGCCTTAAAGCCCATGACTTTTCTCTTTAACTCAACATATCAAGATTGCCATTAGTTGGTTTAGAGTATATATATATATATATATATATATATATATATATATATATATATATATATATATATATATATAGTATCTAACATTTCTAGCTCTTTATACACACTTAATATACACCTTGGTTTAGAATCTGTAGTTATTCATATATATATTTTTTGAGAGAAATATATAAATTCTTATGTTTAATATTTCCTTCTTTTTCCTCTTATGTATATTTGAAATCTAAACAGCACATTTTTTATATGTTATATTGCTATCTAGAACAATGTATAGGGATATGTGTCTTGACTATGTGTCTGTTCAACTGGTATTGTTTTTACGCTTGTCCCTTTAAGATTTTGTCTTAAATAAGACAGTGGACAGCTTCACAGGTAAGCAATGATCAAGTGCGCGTGCGCACAAAATGCATCTGCTTGTGAACCTGTCCACCTTACCTGTTGAATTTTAGATGTGCTGACTGCTGATCGCTTCATTTTTAGATTGTAGAAATAAACACCTAGATTACGAGTTTTGCGTTAGAGGCTATGCGGTGCTAACGAGCAGTTTTCCCTCACCGCTCACTTACCTGCAGCGCTGGTATTACGAGTTTTCAGAAACACGTCGTTAAAAGACAAGAAGTGAGCGTTGAGCAAAATTTTGCTCATTACCGCACTTCAATACCAGCGCTGCTTAAGTCAGCGGTGAGCTGGTCGTACGTGCTTGTGCACGATTTCCTCATAGGAATTAACGGGGAGAGCCGGCTGAAGAAAAGTCTAACACCTGCAAAAAAGCAGTGTAAAGCTCATTAACGCAGCACCATTGATTCCTATGGGGAAACAAAAGTTATGTCTACACCTAACACCCTAACATGAACCCCGAGTCTAAACACCCCTAATCTTACACTTATAAACCCCTAATCTGCCACCCGCAACATCGCCGACACCTACATTATTTTTATTAACCCCTAATCTGCCGCTCCGGACACCGCCGCCACCTACATTATATTTATGAACCCCTAATCTGCTGCCCCCAACATCGCCGACACTTACATTAGTTAAATATTATTATAAATGCAAACATTAGTTAAATATTATTAACCCCTAATCTGCCGCCCCCAATGTTGCTGCCACCTACCTACACTTATTAACCCCTAATCTGCCGCCCCCAACGTCGCCGCCACTATATTAAAGTTATTAACCCCTAAATCTAAGTCTAACCCTAACACCCCCTAACTTAAATATAATTTAAATAAGTCTAAATAAAATTCCTATCATTGACTACATTATTCCTATTTAAAACTAAATACTTACCTGTAAAATAAACCCTAAGCTAGCTACAATATAACTAATAGTTACATTGTATCTAGCTTAGGGTTTATTTTTATTTTACAGGCAAGTTTGTATTTATTTTAACTAGGTAGAATAGTTATTAAATAGTTATTAACTATTTGATAACTACCTAGCTAAAATAAATACAAAAGTACCTGTAAAATAAAACCTAACCCAAGTTACACTAACACCTAACACTACACTATAATTAAATAAATTAACTAAATTAACAACAATTAAATCAATTAAATTAAATTAGCTAAAGTAAAAAAAAAAACACAGTAAATTACAGAAAATAATAAACAAATTACAAGATATTTAAACTAATTACACCTAAACTAAGAGCCCTATCAAAATAAAAAAGCCCCCCAAAATAAAAAAAAACCCTAGCCTAAACTAAACTACCAATAGCCCTTAAAGCGGCCTTTTGCAGGGCATTGCCCCAAAGTAATCAGCTCTTTTACCTGAAAAAAAAAATACAAACAACCCCCCAACAGTAAAACCCACCACCCACACAACCAACCCCCCAAATACTAACTAAAAAAACCTAAGCTTCCCATTGCCTTGAAAAGGGCATTTGGATGGGCATTGTCCTTAAAAGGGCAGTTAGCTCTTTTGCAAGCCCAAAGTCCCTAACCTAAAAATAAAACTCACCCAATACACCCTTAAAAAAACCTAACACTAACCCCCTGAAGATCAACTTACTGGGAGAAGTCTTCATCCAAGCCGGGCCGAAGTCCTCAATAAAGCCGGGAGAAGTCTTCATCAAAGCTGGGCGAAGTGGTCCTCCAGAAAGGCAGAAGTCTTCATCCAGATGGCATCTTCTATCTTCATCCATCCGGCGCGGAGCGGGTCCATCTTCAAGACATCCGGCGCGGAGCATCCTCTTCCAACGAAGTCTTCTTACTAAATGACGGTTCCTTTAAGTGATGTCATCCAAGATGGCGTCCCTTAGATTCCAATTGGCTGCTAGAATTCTATCAGCCAATCGGAATTAAGGTAGAAAAAATCCTATTGGCTGATGCAATCAGCCAATAGGATTGAAGTTCAATCCTATTGGCTGATCCAATCAGCCAATAGGATTGAGCTCGCATTCTATTGGCTGATTGGAACAGCCAATAGAATGCAAGCTCAATCCTATTGGCTGATTGCATCAGCCAATAGGATTTTTTCTACCTTAATTCCGATTGGCTGATAGAATTCTATCATCCAATCAGAATCTAAGGGATGCCATCTTGGATTAAGGGTGTATTGGGTGAGTTTTATTTTTAGGTTAGGGACTTTGGGCATTCAAAAGAGCTAACTGCCCTTTTAAGGGCAATGTCCATCCAAATGCCCTTTTCAGGGCAATGGGGAGCTAAGATTTTTTTAGTTAGTATTTTATTTGGGGGGTTGGTTGTGTGGGTGGTGGGTTTTACTGTTGGGGGGGTTGTTTGTATTTTTTTTGTCAGGCAAAAGAGCTGATAACTTTGGGGCAATGCCCCGCAAAAGACCCTTTTTTACGGGCTATTGGTAGTTTAGTTTAGGCTAGGGTTTTTTTTAATTTGGGTGGGGCTTTTTTTATTTTGATAGGGCAATTAGATTAGGTGTAATTAGTTTAAATATCTTGTAATTTGTTTATTATTTTCTGTAATTTAATTTATAGTGTAGTGTTAGGTGTTATTGTAACTTAGGTTAGGTTTTATTTTAAAGGTACTTTTGTATTTATTTTAGCTAGGTAGTTATTAAATAGTTAATAACTATTTAATAACTATTGTACATAGTTAAAATAAATACAAACTTGCCTGTAAAATTAAAAAAAAACCTAAGCTAGATACAATGTAACTATTAGTTATATTGTAGCTATCTTATGGTTTATTTTAAAGGTAAGTATTTAGTTTTAAATAGGAATAATTTAGTTAATGATAGGAATTTTATTTAGATTTATTTAAATTATATTTAAGTTAGGGGGTGTTAGGGTTACGGAACAAAGGATGGAGTCCCAGGTTAAAAGATAAAACAAATTCTTTATTCGATTCTTTAAAAGTAAAGTTCAAGTGAGACGCAGCTCACACGGTCACAAAATCAGCCAAAAAAGAGTGGAGAAATGAGCGTAGCACCAGTGGCTTACATGTTTCGGCTAAATGCCGTAATCATAGCCTAAGGTGCTATACCTGTGTGATCTTTAAAAAGAGTGAAAAATGATTCAATTGGCTAAAACACTACAAGGATTAAAAATGTACGCCCATTTTGACACATCTAGCATGCACATAGAAGTTAACCCTATACATGTCATAATATATTAGAGCAAGGGATGTTTGATGTGAAGAAATCGAAGAAATGCGAGGTGTAAAAGTATATAGAGAAAGATAATGAAAGAGAGAAGAAATAAGAAAGAGGAAAGAGACTGAAGAGACAGCACATTAATTGGAGGGACAGACTAGCAGCGAGATACGTAATGTTGACCTGTTATGGACTTGGGATACTTAAAATGCTCACATTAGAGGTTGGATATAACCACTGAAACCAAGGTAAGCGCGGTGTAGCTGCATCCGGAACCGGAACCGGCACATACGAAGATCACACCAAGTCCTCCAATGAGAATGGCTGAGAGAGTGCCGTAGCCAGCGATATGACTCAGGATCGCCCAAAGGTAAAATAGGAAAGAGAGCGGCAGGCACTACAAAAACCAAGCTGGCTGACACTAAAGTTTGAAAAATCAAAAAAAAACTTTAATGAAAGTTATCTCAAAAGTTTACAGTTAAGGCAGAACACAGGTACAGGGGGGTGAAAAAAATGTGACAAGGAAGGCCTGACGCGTTTCGCGCCCCCTAGTGGCGCTTAATCATAGGCTACAGCACTAGGTAAGAGATACCTATTTAAAGGGAAAACCATTAACCCTAGACGTGCAGAAAATAATTTAAAAACATTATAAATTGTTAAAAACATTGGCACACTTACAGTGGGAATAATATACAAGATTGTATATATATATACAGGTTTCTATAATACAACAAGCAACAAGGTTTGAACTTAGACTGCCTGAATTAAAAGATGATAACGGATGTTAATATACGGAGAGGAGTTTAGTAAGAACTAGTATACTATATGCCTTTTAACTAATATGGTCAATTCGCTTAATTTTTATAATGAAGACAAGCAATGAAAAAAGCAGTATATAGATAATAAATTATATTATATGTATATCCAACAGAACTTAGTTGTCTATTAGGTAATTCACATCACATTCTTTGTTCATTCCAAAGGGTTGACGTGTATTTAACTTTATTATCCAAAATATTTCCTTTTTATCTAGTATATGTTGTCTGTTACCTCCTCTAATAGGAATTCTAGCTATGTCTATAATTTGGACGGACATATCTGCCAAATGTGTGAAATGTAAACCATTAAAATGACTTGCTACTGCAGAGTCCTTACAATAGTTTTTGACATCTCTCATATGCTCTCCAAACCTTGTTCTGACTTCACGTGACGTTTTTCCCACGTACTGACATTTGCAAATATTACAAGTCAGAAGATAAATAGCAAACTTAGTTTTGCAGTTAGCATAAAAATCTATAACATATTTCCCATGATCTACACTCGAGGAGAATTGAGTGCCTTTAATAAGGTTAGGGCAGGTATGACAATCCCTACTACCACATTTGTGAACACCCTTTCTAGATAGCCAATCCCCTGACGGGGTACTTTTTGTGTCCAAGACCAGACTGGGAGAAAGTACCTTCCCCAGTGTCTTGGGTTTTTTTGGGACAAACCTGAAATTTTTTACCAGAGGTTTAAGAATGTCATCTCCCAATAATAAATGGGAATGTTTCTTTAAGATTTTAACCACAGCATTGTAATGCATTGAGTATTCTGTGGTGAAAATAATACTCTCATTAGTGCCCAATTTAGACTCATTTTTGTTGTTAATAGGTTTATTTTTATACTTTTTTACTGCCAGTCTCGATTGTTCGAGTTTTCTTGGATTGTAACCTCTCTTAATTAACCTCTCTTTCAATTCTAGAGACTGTGTTTCATATATAAGATCGCTTTTGGTGTTCCTGCGAAGCCTAATAAACTGCCCTCTTGGTATGGCTTTCTTTACATGTTCTGGGTGCTGTGATGCGGCATGCAGAATGGTGTTTCCTGCTACTGGTTTCCTGTATGTTTGGGTCACAATTTGATTGTCTATAATTTTCAATGTTAAATCTAAGTAGTTGATTTGCAACCCATTTAATTCACCTGTAAATTGCAAACCCATTAAGTTGTTACTTAGATAAGACAATAAATCATCCAAAACAACAGATTTCTTCTCATTGTTAACTATCATGAGCAAATCATCTATGTAACGAACAAAAAGTACTACTTGATCCATCCAGGGGTTATTACTTGAAAAAACATATGTTAATTCCCACCATGAAACATAAATATTAGCAAAAGCCGGGGCAAATTTTGCCCCCATGGCGGTCCCCCTTATTTGTAAGTAGTACTCTTTGTTAAACATAAAATAATTATGCGAGAGCAAAAATTGTAAAATTTCACATATGTAGTGTCTTTCCTGATCACTCAAGTTTGTTTCTCTCTTTAAAAAATAGTCCACAGCACTAATGCCTGAGTGCTGGGGTATGCTGGTATATAAAGAAACTATATCCGCAGTTATCCAACTGTAGTTGGACTGCCATTGGATGGTGTCCAATGTTGTTAGCAAGTGAGATGTGTCTCTTAAGTAGCTAAGTTGTCTTTGTGCAATGGGCTGTAGTATAGTATCTACCCATTCTCCTAAAGGTTCCAGTAAAGACCCTATGCCCGCTATAATGGGCCTGCCCGGTGGATGTTGAATATTCTTATGTATTTTGGGTACATGATGGAACAGAGGAGTAATTGGGTGTTCTGGAATTAATAAGTCTACATCCTCTTCTTTAAAAATGCCCAAAATAATGCCATCGGCAACAAGTTTGGTGATTTCTTTTTTAAAAGTATGTACTGGATTGTATGGCAACAACCTATAGACACTATTATCTGAAAGCTGCCTCTGGGCCTCTTCAAAATAGTATGATTTATCCATGACAACGATGCTGCCACCCTTATCCGAATTTCTGATGACAATGTCATCGTTATTTTTCAAAGTATTAATAGCTGAACGCTCTGTGAAATTCATATTCTGGGTGGCAGCATCGCCGCCTGTACTGACATCAGCTTCAAGTTTAAGTATGTCCTCTTGGACTAGTCTATGGTAAGCATTGACCATAGGGCCCCTAAAGTTAATAGGATAAAACTTAGACCTATATTTATTTGGTCTTCCTAATTTCTCTGTTGAGCTCTCCTGGTCAGTGCCCCCCATACTGTATAACTCATTAAGTGTTGCTACAGAGCACGCATCTATGAATGGTAAATGTGGAACAACTGCATTAGATTTAGGAACAGGCAACATTATATTATCCTGATCATCATTAGTATTAGACAAAGCAAAAAACCTTTTCAAAGACAGTTTTCGTATAAATTTGTTCACATCCAAAAGTGTATTAAAGCATGAAAGCCTATTGGTTGGAGCAAAGCCCAAACCTTTTGATAACACAGCAATTTCACTATCTTTCAACTGATGTTTTGAAATATTAATAACATTAAGTCCTTCTTCTGTGCATAGTGGTGTTGGAATTATTGCTTCTGCCCCCTTTTCATCTTGATCTTTCTTTTTTCTTCCTTTGCGCCATCTTCGTCTGTATTTTTTCCTTTTTCTGAACTTTTCCTTATTTTCAGACGTGTCGCCGGTTGTTCTTCCAAGTCTTCCCCCAACTGCACCTGTAAAAAAGCACATGAGGGTGGAGGAGTAGGAGAAGAGGGAGGAGAAGAAGCAGGAGAGGAAGATGAAGCAGTTGAGGAGCAGAAAGAAGAAATAGAGGAGACTGCTGAGATGTTAGCTTCTGAATCCGTGGACTCTCCCTCTGAAGCACTGAATGCCACTTTCCTGGCTTTCTTGTTCTTATTTTTAAGGATAGATTTAGGAACTTGTTTAGTTGGATCCTTATCATTCCCTTTTTCCTTGTGCTTATTTTTCATCTGTTGTTTAATTTTCCACGACTTGTTTTTTCGTTCACGTTGCTGTTGGCGCACCTCTGCCCAGTTATAAATTTTATCCTGATCATAATCATCTTTGTCACGTATAAATTTAGTTCCCTTTCTAGAGGCTTGTTCCTGATCACATCTCTTAAGGGTCTCATCCAATTTCTTCTTGTGCTCTAAGTATTTGGAGCTTACTTCCAAAGGTTTGAGGTCCTCTTTAATATTATCCACTTCTGCTTTGAGCTTCGTTCTTTTTTTCTCTTTAACTCTAATCAATACCTTGATGAGTTTAAATGAGCACTCTGTGAGTGCTATATTCCAATCCTCCATATCCTATGAGACCCTTAAGAGATGTGATCAGGAACAAGCCTCTAGAAAGGGAACTAAATTTATACGTGACAAAGATGATTATGATCAGGATAAAGTTTATAACTGGGCAGAGGTGCGCCAACAGCAACGTGAACGAAAAAACAAGTCGTGGAAAATTAAACAACAGATGAAAAATAAGCACAAGGAAAAAGGGAATGATAAGGATCCAACTAAACAAGTTCCTAAATCTATCCTTAAAAATAAGAACAAGAAAGCCAGGAAAGTGGCATTCAGTGCTTCAGAGGGAGAGTCCACGGATTCAGAAGCTAACATCTCAGCAGTCTCCTCTATTTCTTCTTTCTGCTCCTCAACTGCTTCATCTTCCTCTCCTGCTTCTTCTCCTCCCTCTTCTCCTACTCCTCCACCCTCATGTGCTTTTTTACAGGTGCAGTTGGGGGAAGACTTGGAAGAACAACCGGCGACACGTCTGAAAATAAGGAAAAGTTCAGAAAAAGGAAAAAATACAGACGAAGATGGCGCAAAGGAAGAAAAAAGAAAGATCAAGATGAAAAGGGGGCAGAAGCAATAATTCCAACACCACTATGCACAGAAGAAGGACTTAATGTTATTAATATTTCAAAACATCAGTTGAAAGATAGTGAAATTGCTGTGTTATCAAAAGGTTTGGGCTTTGCTCCAACCAATAGGCTTTCATGCTTTAATACACTTTTGGATGTGAACAAATTTATACGAAAACTGTCTTTGAAAAGGTTTTTTGCTTTGTCTAATACTAATGATGATCAGGATAATATAATGTTGCCTGTTCCTAAATCTAATGCAGTTGTTCCACATTTACCATTCATAGATGCGTGCTCTGTAGCAACACTTAATGAGTTATACAGTATGGGGGGCACTGACCAGGAGAGCTCAACAGAGAAATTAGGAAGACCAAATAAATATAGGTCTAAGTTTTATCCTATTAACTTTAGGGGCCCTATGGTCAATGCTTACCATAGACTAGTCCAAGAGGACATACTTAAACTTGAAGCTGATGTCAGTACAGGCGGCGATGCTGCCACCCAGAATATGAATTTCACAGAGCGTTCAGCTATTAATACTTTGAAAAATAACGATGACATTGTCATCAGAAATTCGGATAAGGGTGGCAGCATCGTTGTCATGGATAAATCATACTATTTTGAAGAGGCCCAGAGGCAGCTTTCAGATAATAGTGTCTATAGGTTGTTGCCATACAATCCAGTACATACTTTTAAAAAAGAAATCACCAAACTTGTTGCCGATGGCATTATTTTGGGCATTTTTAAAGAAGAGGATGTAGACTTATTAATTCCAGAACACCCAATTACTCCTCTGTTCCATCATGTACCCAAAATACATAAGAATATTCAACATCCACCGGGCAGGCCCATTATAGCGGGCATAGGGTCTTTACTGGAACCTTTAGGAGAATGGGTAGATACTATACTACAGCCCATTGCACAAAGACAACTTAGCTACTTAAGAGACACATCTCACTTGCTAACAACATTGGACACCATCCAATGGCAGTCCAACTACAGTTGGATAACTGCGGATATAGTTTCTTTATATACCAGCATACCCCAGCACTCAGGCATTAGTGCTGTGGACTATTTTTTAAAGAGAGAAACAAACTTGAGTGATCAGGAAAGACACTACATATGTGAAATTTTACAATTTTTGCTCTCGCATAATTATTTTATGTTTAACAAAGAGTACTACTTACAAATAAGGGGGACCGCCATGGGGGCAAAATTTGCCCCGGCTTTTGCTAATATTTATGTTTCATGGTGGGAATTAACATATGTTTTTTCAAGTAATAACCCCTGGATGGATCAAGTAGTACTTTTTGTTCGTTACATAGATGATTTGCTCATGATAGTTAACAATGAGAAGAAATCTGTTGTTTTGGATGATTTATTGTCTTATCTAAGTAACAACTTAATGGGTTTGCAATTTACAGGTGAATTAAATGGGTTGCAAATCAACTACTTAGATTTAACATTGAAAATTATAGACAATCAAATTGTGACCCAAACATACAGGAAACCAGTAGCAGGAAACACCATTCTGCATGCCGCATCACAGCACCCAGAACATGTAAAGAAAGCCATACCAAGAGGGCAGTTTATTAGGCTTCGCAGGAACACCAAAAGCGATCTTATATATGAAACACAGTCTCTAGAATTGAAAGAGAGGTTAATTAAGAGAGGTTACAATCCAAGAAAACTCGAACAATCGAGACTGGCAGTAAAAAAGTATAAAAATAAACCTATTAACAACAAAAATGAGTCTAAATTGGGCACTAATGAGAGTATTATTTTCACCACAGAATACTCAATGCATTACAATGCTGTGGTTAAAATCTTAAAGAAACATTCCCATTTATTATTGGGAGATGACATTCTTAAACCTCTGGTAAAAAATTTCAGGTTTGTCCCAAAAAAACCCAAGACACTGGGGAAGGTACTTTCTCCCAGTCTGGTCTTGGACACAAAAAGTACCCCGTCAGGGGATTGGCTATCTAGAAAGGGTGTTCACAAATGTGGTAGTAGGGATTGTCATACCTGCCCTAACCTTATTAAAGGCACTCAATTCTCCTCGAGTGTAGATCATGGGAAATATGTTATAGATTTTTATGCTAACTGCAAAACTAAGTTTGCTATTTATCTTCTGACTTGTAATATTTGCAAATGTCAGTACGTGGGAAAAACGTCACGTGAAGTCAGAACAAGGTTTGGAGAGCATATGAGAGATGTCAAAAACTATTGTAAGGACTCTGCAGTAGCAAGTCATTTTAATGGTTTACATTTCACACATTTGGCAGATATGTCCGTCCAAATTATAGACATAGCTAGAATTCCTATTAGAGGAGGTAACAGACAACATATACTAGATAAAAAGGAAATATTTTGGATAATAAAGTTAAATACACGTCAACCCTTTGGAATGAACAAAGAATGTGATGTGAATTACCTAATAGACAACTAAGTTCTGTTGGATATACATATAATATAATTTATTATCTATATACTGCTTTTTTCATTGCTTGTCTTCATTATAAAAATTAAGCGAATTGACCATATTAGTTAAAAGGCATATAGTATACTAGTTCTTACTAAACTCCTCTCCGTATATTAACATCCGTTATCATCTTTTAATTCAGGCAGTCTAAGTTCAAACCTTGTTGCTTGTTGTATTATAGAAACCTGTATATATATATATACAATCTTGTATATTATTCCCACTGTAAGTGTGCCAATGTTTTTAACAATTTATAATGTTTTTAAATTATTTTCTGCACGTCTAGGGTTAATGGTTTTCCCTTTAAATAGGTATCTCTTACCTAGTGCTGTAGCCTATGATTAAGCGCCACTAGGGGGCGCGAAACGCATCAGGCCTTCCTTGTCACATTTTTTTCACCCCCCTGTACCTGTGTTCTGCCTTAACTGTAAACTTTTGAGATAACTTTCATTAAAGTTTTTTTTTGATTTTTCAAACTTTAGTGTCAGCCAGCTTGGTTTTTGTAGTGCCTGCCGCTCTCTTTCCTATTTTACCGTTGGATATAACCACAATACACGAGGCAAAAGTCAATGTAAAAAAATAATATAATAACTGATATGAACATGGAGATAGTAAGCTGATGATGTCCACACTATAAACTTGAACTCGCACTGTCACTATAGCAATAGGAGAAGAAAAGAAGAATAAAGAGAAGAAAAGAAAAAAGAGAAAAACAAAAAGAAAGAAACTAGGAAAGAAGAAAAGAAACAAAGCAAAAACGGAAAAAGGAAAAATAACAGGGACAAATGTATATACATATAGCACATATATAAATGTACATGAGGATACACCCATATACAAATTAAGCTAATATATATGAAAAGGAAGACAAAAGGATTGTGTACACAGATTTGATGCTATATATAAGCATATATAAGGTTTATAAGATTTATAACTATGCTACATGAATATGAAGAAACCACAATTGAATCCCTATGTGATAGATTATGCAGCTGTAGCTACACTATATATGACACATAGTACATGCAATACAAGCATTCAAAACATGTGATCATGAGCAACATCTAATTAGAGAATATAAAGAAGAAGAGAAAATTGTGTACACATGTATCTACAATTAGGCACCTAGGAAAACTGTCAGGGAATATAGGACTATAGGAATATGCCAGAGTAAGTGAATAGAACAATAAAAAATATATTATAAATTGTCCTATATATTGACATATAAATTTACTCCCAAAAATTGATCAGATCAAATTTGGAGTTTAGACCTTGGGGAAGCCTGGTTTTTAATTGAAAAATCCAAAAGGTTTCACGTTTAGCTAGAACTCTATATCTCCCCCTCTCATAGGGACCTTGGCTTTTTCAATAGCTGCCCACCTGAACGAATTAAGGCAGCAGTTGTGTTTGGTGGCAAAATGTTGCACTAAGGGAGTTGTAGCCGTACCCCTAGTTAGGGAGGAGATATGTTCTCTTATTCTAGAGTTAACATCCCTAGACGTGAGACCAACATATTGAATATTGCAAAGAATGCAGGTGACAAGATATATGACATTGGTGCTGGTACAATTTAAACAGGATTTTATAGGATAAACAGTCCCTGTTACAGTTGATCTGAACTCTGTCGTAATTTGTGCATAGTCACATGGCTTACACTTTTTATGGCCACATCTATACATGCCCTGATGTCTCAGCCAAGAGCTAGTATGTTGTGTGGTAGATCTAAGTTGTGTCGGTGATAGAATTGAAGCCAAAGTGGCACATTTTTTGTAAGAGCATCTGATGCCATTTTTCACTACATCAGTGAGCTTGTCATCTGCAATTAAGAGAGGAAAATGCTTCTTGATAATATTGCAAACTTCAGGGTATTGAGCACTGTACTCCGTTACAAAGTAAATACCCTGAAAGTTACTTTTAGTATTCTTGCATTTATCAAGTAGCATTGACTCTCTTGGAATAAGGTTAACCTGTTGCCTTGCCTGTTTAATGTGTCGTTTAGAATATTGTCTCGATCTCAGTCTGTTTTCTAATAGGCTAGCTTCATGTTCAAAATCTTCCTCCCTACTACAATTTCTTTTGATGCGCATAAATTGGCCTTTCGCCACAGTGTAAGCGGTGTTGGTGGGATGACAAGAAGTGGCGTGTAGAAGTGTATTGCCTGATATTGGTTTGCGAAAGACCTTAGTAGAAATAGTGCCATTACAGTTACCAGTGAGTGTGAGGTCAAGATAGTCTATATTGACTGGATCAGAAATGAAGGTGAAACTGAGGTTCAACTCATTCTGATTCAGCCAAGAGACAAATATGGGCACATCTTCTGAAGGACCAGACCAAATACATAACAGGTCATCTATATATCTCTTGTAGAAATATATAGATGACCTGTAGGGATTAGTGTCTCCATAGATGCAGTTAATCTCCCAGAAGCCTAGGTAGAGACTAGGTGTTAGGGTTAGACTTAGATTTAGGGGTTAATAACTTTAATATAGTGGCGGCGACGTTGGGGGTGGCAGATTAGGGGTTAATAAATGTAGGTAGGTGGCGTCGATGTTAGGGACTGCAGATTAGGGGTTAATAATATTTAACTAATGTTTGCGAGGCGAGAGTGCAGCGGTTTAGGGGTTAATATGTTTATTATAGTGGCGGCGACGTTGGGGGCGGCAGATTAGGGGTTACTAAGTGTAGGTAGGTGGCGGCGACATTTGGGGCAGCAGATTAGGGGTTAATAAATATAATGTAGGTGTCGGCGATGTTTGTGGCAGCAGATTAGGGGTTCATAAATATAATGTATTTGGCGGCGGTGTCCGGAGTGGCAGATTAGGGGTTAAAAATGTTATTATAGTGTTTGCGATGTGGGAGGGCCTCGGTTTAGGGGTTAATAGATAGTTTATGGGTGTTAGTGTACTTTTTAGCACTTTAGTTATGAGTTTTATGTTACAGCGTTGTACCATAAAACTCTTAACTACTGACTTTTAAATGCGTTAGGACTCTTGATGAGGTAGGGTGTACCACTCACTTTTTGGCCTCCCAGGACAGACTCGTAATACCGGCGCTATGGAAATCCCATAGAAAAAAGACTTTACGAAGTTTACGTAAGTCGTTTTGCGGTAAGGCAAAGAAGTGTGCGGTGACCCTAAACCTTCAAGACTCGTACTAGCAGCGGGCGTAAAAAAGCAGTGTTAGGACCTCTTAACGCTGCTTTTTCAGCCTAATGCACAATTTTTAATCTAGCCGAACGCCTTTTGGATTTTAGAAACTTCATGTGGTTTTTTGAAATCTGTGATAGTTAGAAAATAGTATGCGCTAGGAGAATTGTATCAGACACCTCTCTAAAAGACAGCTTCCCTAAATGTTGTCTAAGAAACAAAACAGTAATAAGCTAAAAACTTATTTATAGAGAGGGTGCCTAATAGGCTAAAGATATCAACACTTTCTAATATTTCAAATATTTATTAAAAGTTTAACAATAAAATATGTTATGGGACGTCTCCCTATAAAACATAGTCGACTAAATAATCAGACTTAATATAAAACATGTGTGGCATCCACAATACGTGTTACAAGCTAGTATCCAAAAATGAGGAAAAAAAGTGTTTAGCAATGTCCGTTATATCAGATGAATTAATATGTTTCAAAACCAAGAAATTGTTACACAGTCTTTAAATGTATACCACCAATAATGAGTAATTCAGAAGATTGTTACAAAATACCACTCCAATGGTAATTCAGTTGTTCTATGAACAAACACGGTCTCTCTCAGAGCGGTTGCGATTCCTTTCAAAGCAAAGCGACTTTTCCAAAAAAATCACAGTTTTTTCAAAATTTAATAAAAGGATAATACCTGTATCACTATGGAAGTTCCAGACTGGTAATTAAGCAGGTACTTTACCCTTTCATGTAGCGGGTATATTACCCTATCTTGTGGTGAGGTGCTTCTGCTCCTACTCGGAGTCACTGTCCAAACGAGTAGTTCCACGTGACTGATAGCATCTGACGTAACAGGTTGTCCTCCGTCTCGGTAGGGAAGACAAATGATGATTTCTGGAGACAGTTAGCCGCTCCCAGCTGACATATGAAATTGATAACAAGAAACTTGAAACCTGCACTTAGTGCTATGCACGCAGGGAAAGGGTAGTGTTGAGTATGTTTTCACCCTCCAGAATCCAACTCAGATTTTCAGAGGTGGTTGAAAAAATATGTTAATAACCCGAGTTAACCCGGGTTAAACCTACTTTTATTTTTAGGAGAGCAAAAATTTTTAACACCATATTGGCCCCAAGTGAACTGAAACGTAAGACAAAAATAAAGAATCAGGTAGACATGGGGGGAGGAAAAATAGCTGGATGTGATCTATGTATTAAAATGCACTTGCAATTTGTTTTATTTTGGTGAGACCAAGAGATGTCTCAGAGACAGAATAAGAGAACACTTGTGGTGTATAGAAAAAGAAAAGGAAGACACTTATTTACATAAACACTTTAAGGAAGTACACCATGGTAACACTAAAGAGCTACGCTATTAGGGAATTCACAAAATTAAGGGTCACTGGAGAGGGGGGAATATAGAAAAAACCCTTCTCATAAAAGAAGCAGAATTGATTTATAAATATGACACTTTATATCCTAGAGGCCTCAACTCAGAATTGGACTTCTCACCTTTTTTGTTTGAATAACACGATTGTTGTATTATATCACATAATATAGAAATAGTTAATTCTATTCTAGGTGTTAATATACAGCATCAACTTTATTGTAATATTTTTTTATTTTTTTTATATACAGGGTTTAATATAATGTTCAATAGTTCACATTTATCAACAGGATAGTTCCTTTTATATATTTTTGAAATCACCAACATAATCACTGGAAACCAATGTATACTCAAAGTTATATTTATGAAAATTAAAATGCTAGATGCATTAATATGCCAAATGTATACAACCTAAAAAATGCAAAGGTCTAAAGTTGCAACTGAAATCATGCATACCACCTTAAAGAGAAAGAGCTAATACCACCTTAATGAAAGTGGCTCTAACAAGTGCCAATTATGTCTCCACCAATTGCAGACAAGGACACCATTTATAAGGGAACTCACTACATGCCACAAACATCTTGATAAGCCCAGAGAAGGGAAAAATGCGTTGTTTGTGTGGCACTGTGATTGTAGTTGGGCAATATACAACTATTGTCTTTTTATACAATTATTGTCTTTTTATGGTCTATGGACTTTTTAACACCCAGGTTATTAACATTTTTTTTCAACCACCTCTGAAAATCTGAGTTGGATTCTGGAGGGTGAAAACATACTCGACACTACGCTTTCCCTGCGTGCATAGCACTAAGTGCAGGTTTCAAGTTTCTTGTTATCAATTTCATATGTCAGCTGGGAGCGGCTAACTGTCTCCAGAAATCATCATTTGTCTGCCCTACCGAGACGGACAACCCATGACGTCAGACACTATCAGTCACGTGGAACTACTCGTTTGGACAGTGACTCCGAATAGGAGCAGAAGCACCTCACCACACGATAGGGTAATATACCCGCTACATGAAAGGGTAAAGTACCTGCTTACCAGTCCGGAACTTCCATAGTGATACAGGTATTATCCTTTTATTAAATGTTGAAAAAACTGTGATTTTTTTGAAAAGTCGCTTTGCTTTGAAAGGAATCGCAACCGCTCTGAGAGAGACCGTGTTTGTTCATAGAACAACTGAATTACCATTGGAGTGGTATTTTGTACTCATTATTGGTGGTATACATTTAAAGTCATGTCATGGTTGATTAAATATTTCGTACCTGCTCTATGTTAAATGTTTGCATATAATGTGTATTTTTATTATTGTTTTTGTATTTTATTGTACCCTATTGTATCAATGCAATGTTTTGTGATCCCAGGACAAACTTGAAAACGAGAGAAATCTCAATGTATCCTTCCTGGTAAAATATTTTATAAATAAATAAATAAATAAATAAATAAAGACTGTGTAACAATTTCTTGGTTTTGAAACATATTAATTCATCTGATATAACGGACATTGCTAAACACTTTTTTTCCTCATTTTTGGATACTAGCTTGTAACACGTATTGTGGATGCCACACATGTTTTATATTAAGTCTGATTATTTAGTTGACTGTGTTTTATAGGGAGACGTCCCATAATATATTTTTTTGTTAAACTTTTAATAAATATTTGAAATATTAGAAAGTGTTGATATCTTTAGCCTTTTAGGCGCCCTCTCTATACATAAGTTTTTAGCTTTTTACTGTTTGTTGAAATCTGCACAGTGCGCTACTATCCTGGATTTGTGTTGAACTTTGAAGTTTGGCATGTATAGTAGTATACGCCTAGTAACAGCCTTTGCAGCCTTTGCACCGGATCTACCTGGGGGTGTGCCCCCAGCCACGCTCCATTTTGCCTCTACACAGGGAATCTTAAACATTGGCGAGACTATTCATGAGCGCTCCTACTAACAGAGAACTATGTATCCCTTTACCTAGAGCTGCTTGTCCTAGGATTACCCGGATATCTGACTTTACCTGTATCATCAGTCCTAGCCTATGTTTTAAATTCCAGTTGTTTTTATGGCTTCTTTGTTTTTAAACATTGAATTCAAAAAGGATTTTCCACTTTTTACTATATTTGATAAACTTGTGGTCTATACAGAATTGGAGGTGCGGTGAAATCTTTGTGTTTTATATATATATATATATATATATATATATACACATGTATCGGCATATACAGATAAATATAAAGGGATATATATATATATATAAAAATACATAGAACATTTTCCCCTATTTGAAGAACATTGGAATGTAAAATATTTACAGTAAAAACATGCTTAAACACATGATTATATATCTCTGATTAATTTTATAAATCTGCCCAAAAATACTGTAGTTTATTAAAAAATAAAGGCAGCATCTTTATTTTTTTTTAAAATTACTGCATTAGGCAATATTTTGGGGTTAAAGTTGGTAGGAGTGGGGTGTTAAAAAAAAAATGGCACTGAAAACTGCCTTTACATTGCAGTCTATGGGAAGCTTATGTTCACATTGCGGCTAACTTGTAATACCAGCACACATTATCGTTGCGCTGGTATTACTCAGTGGAGCTTGCAGAAACTTGCGTTTCTGGCGTCTCTTGTGAGCTGCTGGTGCAACACCGCCCCCTGCAGACTCACGGCCAAATGGGCCGCCAGAAGGGGGTGTTAATTAACCCGATCGTACTCGATCGGGTTGAATTGTGGCAATCTCTGTCCGCCTCATCAGAGCAGGCGGACAGGTTATGGAGCAGCGGTCTTTAGACTGCTGCTCCATAACTTGCGTTTCTGGTGAGTCTGAAGGCTCGCCAGAAACACGGGCCCTCAAGCTCCATTTGGGGCTTGATAAATGGGCCTCTATATGCGTTATTCTTTTAATTTGGTGTATTACTTACCTGTAGCGTGCTGGGGAGCCACACTAAATTCATCTTCTTCTTCATAGACTCCTGGGCCCTACTAATGCTCCTATTAGCACAGCTCCCCAGCATACTACAGGTATATTAGCCCGGCCAATCCCTTCTTCTTTAGCGCAGGCAGGGGTGCACTAATCCGACCTTGTTTACAGAGTCCAGGGCAGCACTAATAGGAGAATAAGGCCATGGACTCTTTGAGGAATGGACAGATTAGTGCACCCCCCCCCCACACCTGTGCTATAGGAAAAGGGATCCCCCACTTAATGTACCTGTAGCGTGCTGGAGAGCCACACTAATTGGCGCATTAGCGCGGCCTGGGAGTCTATGAAGAAGAAGAGGAATTTAGCACGGCTCTCGTGAGTGCTACAGGTAAGTATAAAGGTGACAAGAGATCATTTACATTAGTTTTAACAAAAATACTAACACATTTTCAGTATTCGATTTGTTTTAAAAGAACCAAATACTAAATACTGCAGCACACGAATAATCCGAAAAACGTGTGAGTTCTGAAGTTGCGGTAATCATTTTAGTGTAAATTGCAAGCGATCACGTTTAATTTTAACTTGTAATACCAGTGGTAAGCCCGATGAGCGTAAACAACCCCAATAAATCCCTTATAGTTTGCGCTCCATTTGTTATCTAGCCCTAGGTAAGGGAGTTCATAAGGAGCTATAAATGCTATAACAGTCAAAAAACTAAGGCCTAGATTTAGAGTTCGGCGGTAGCCGTCAAAACCAGCGTTAGAGGCTCCTAACGCTGGTTTTGGGCGCCCGCTGGTATTTGGAGTCAGTGATTAAAGGGTCTAACGCTCACTTTTCAGCCGCGACTTTTCCATACCGCAGATCCCCCTACGCCATTTGCGTAGCCTATCTTTTCAATGGGATCTTTCTAACGCCGGTATTTAGAGTCGTTTCTGCAGTGAGCGTTAGAGCTCTAACGACAAGATTCCAGCCGCCTGAAAATAGCAGGAGTTAAGAGCTTTCTGGCTAACGCCGGTTTATAAAGCTCTTAACTACTGTACCCTAAAGTACACTAACACCCATAAACTACCTATGTACCCCTAAACCGAGCTCCCCCCACACCGCCGCCACTCGATTAAAATTTTTAACCCCTAATCTGCCGACCGCCACCTACGTTATACTTATGTACCCCTAATCTGCTGCCCCTAACCCCGCCGACCCCTGTATTATATTTATTCACCCCTAACCTGCCCCCCACAACGTCGCCGCCAGCTACTTACAATAATTAACCCCTAATCTTCCGACCGCAAATCGCCGCCACCTACGTTATCCCTATGTACCCCTAATCTGCTGCCCCTAACACCGCCGACCCCTATATTATATTTATTAACCCCTAATCTGCCCCCCTCAACGTCGCCGACACCTGCCTACACTTATTAACCCCTAATCTGCCGAGCGGACCTGAGCGCTACTATAATAAAGTTATTAACCCCTAATCCGCCTCACTAACCCGATCATAAATAGTATTAACCCCTAATCTGCCCTCCCTAACATCGCCGACACCTACCTTCAATTATTAACCCCTAAACTTCCGATTGGAGCTCACCGCTATTCTAATAAATGGATTAACCCCTAAAGCTAAGTCTAACCCTAACACTAACACCCCTCTAAATTAAATATAATTTAAATCTAACAAAATAAATTAACTCTTATTAAATAAATTATTCCTATTTAAAGCTAAATACTTACCTGTAAAATAAATCCTAATATAGCTACAATATAAATTATAATTATATTATAGCTATTTTAGGATTAATATTTATTTTACAGGCAACTTTGTAATTATTTTAACCAGGTACAATAGCTATTAAATAGTTAAGAACTATTTAATAGTTACCTAGTTAAAATAATAACAAATTTACCTGTAAAATAAATCCTAACCTAAGTTATAATTAAACCTAACACTACCCTATCAATAAAATAATTAAATAAACTACCTACAATTACCTACAATTAACCTAACACTACACTATCAATAAATAAATTAAACACAATTGCTACAAATAAATACAATTAAATAAACTAGCTAAAGTACAAAAAATAAAAAAGAACTAAGTTACAGAAAATAAAAAAATATTTACAAACATAAGAAAAATATTACAACAATTTTAAACTAATTACAAGTGGAGCACTAACTGTACCATGCGTGTGATATTGTTCTTTTGCGCATGATGGAAAGTATTACAAGCTGAAAGTAAATGCGATCGCGAAAGTGCAATCACATTTTACCCTCGCCGGGTTAATGCAACTAAAAACCTTGCATAGAGGGTAGTGCATTCAAAAAAAGTTACAATAAAAAAAAACATAATTACATTCAAAATTACAGTTACACTCAAATAAACACCATCTGATCAAAATTATTCATATAAATCTAAAAAAAAAGTTATAAAAGATAGAAGGTATATGGTATATGACAAGGTCTTTGACTGCAAAGGGCATATTTAGACATATATATGTCTAAATATGTGTGTGTGTATATCACAGCCGCATTAGTGCGTGTATTAAAAGTTGAAAGTAAAAAGCGTGCAAACAAAAGACCAAGGTGCAATAACTTTAGGACTCCAGATTCTGTGACCGTGCTAACTTCTATGGTACACGCTGAATAAAACCTATTAGTTATCGCTTGCGTGTTAAACCTGCACTGTGCTAGACCAACTGCGCTAAACCTGAAGGTGCGTTAGGAATACTTAAAATTCCTGTTTTCAACATAGAAAAAAATGTTCCTCTTATATTTAAATAGATATTTCTCTCTCTCTTTGAATATTTTTTTTAAAAATATATACTGTATCTATGCCTATTTATCTATATATTGGTATATATGGATATAGATATTTAATGTGTATATATAAATATATATATATATATATAAATATATATGCATAAGAAGAGAGAAGCGCTCTACCAGGAACGAACAGCTCATCAGTTAGTTCTATGTCGATTTACCACCCGGAAGCAGCCTCTTTTAGACCAGTGTGCTTTTCACAGAGGAAAACTTTCCTGAAGTATATCAGTCTGATCCCGCCAAGTACGGTCAGTCCAGCCCCGAAATACCAGGCAATTCTCCTCTGAACAAGGAACATGACAACCCCAGACGATCGTTTCGGCCTCCTATGGGCCTCGTCAGTGAGGTGCAGCCACATTCCTCTAAGCACACTGGGCAAGGAGTCCACGTCTGGTTTCCCCATCACTCATAGGGATACTTCCCCAGGGTCATATTAATTTGCATACGAAGAGAGAAGCGCTCTACCAGGAACCAACAACAGCTCATCAGCTAGTTCTATGGCAATTTACCACCCGGAAGCAGCCTCTTTTAGACCAGTGTGCTTTTCACAGAGGAAAACTTTCCTGAAGTATATCAGTCTGATCCTGCCATGTAAGGTCAGTCCAGCCCCGAAATACCAGGCAATTCTCCTCTGAACAAGAAACATGACAACCCCTGATGATCGTTTCGGCCTCCCATGGGCCTCGTCAGTGAGGTGCAGCCACATTCCTCTAAGCACACTGGGCAAGGAGTCCACGTCTGGTTTGCACCATCACCCATGTATATATGTATAGATGTGTGTACATATGCATTTATGTGTATATGGGTTTTTTCTGTATATTTACTGTACATATTTCACATTCCAAAGTTCTTCACTTACAGGAAATTTTTATTTTTATTGTATATAGGTATATATATTTTACATTAACATCAGTTATATTTTGTAATAATTATTATTAATATTTTTACATTTAATATTTCAAAAATGCACTTTGAGATGAGTAATTCTTCATGTGTGCTAAGCTAAATCCTAAAGTGCAAAACACAAATCGAGTAACGCATATTTTACATTCCTGTGTTTTTCAAATAGAAATAATTTTTTTATTATTAAATATATATCGGCTAGATTACGGTGTTGTGCATTTAAAAAGCAGCGTTAAGAGGTCCTAACGCTGCTTTTTAATGCCCGCTGGTATTACGAGTCTTGCAGGTACAGGTGCACCGCTCACTTTTTTGGCCAGACTTGGAAATACCGCAAATCCACTTATGTAAATTGTGTATCCTCTTTTTTCAATGGGACTTGCATAGCGCCAGTATTACGAATCTGCCAAAAAGTGAGCGGTACACCCTCTCCTGTCAAGACTGGTACCACATTTTAAAGTCAGTAGTTAAGAGTTTTACACTACAATGCCATAGCATAAAACTCTTAAATAAAGTGCTAAAAAGTACACTAACACCCATAAACTACCTATTAACCACTAAACCGAGGCCCTCCCGCATCGCAAACACTAAAATAAAAATTTTAACCCCTAATCTACCGAACCGGACATCGCTGCCATTATAATAAACATATTAACTCCTAAACCGCTGCACTCCCGCCTCGCAAACATTAGTTAAATATTATTAACCCCTAATCTGCCGTCCCTAACATAAAATAAATCTAAATAAATATTCCTATCATTAACTAAATAATTCCTATTTAAAACTAAATATCTGTAAAATAAACCCTAAGATAGCTTAAATATAACTAATAGTTACATTGTATCTATCTTAGGTTTTATTTTTATTTTACAGGCAAGTTTGTATTTATTTTAACTAGGTAGAATAGTTACTAAATAGTTATTAACTATTTAATAACTACCTAGCTAAAATAAATACAAAGTTACCTGTAAAATTAAACCTAACCTAAGTTACAATTACACCTAACACTACACTATAATTAAATTAATTCCCTAAGTTAAATACAATTAAATAAAATTATCTAAAGTACAAAAAAAACAAAACACTAAATTACAGAAAATAATAAACAAATTACAAGATTTTTAAACTAATTACACCTAATCTAATCCCCCTAACAAAATAAAAAAGCCCCCCCAAAATAAAAAAAAAAGCCCTACCCTACACTAAATTACAAATAGCCCATAAAGGGGCCTTTTGTGGGGCATTGTCCCAATGTAATCAGCTCTTTTACCTGTAAAAAATTACAAATCCCCCCCCAACATTAAAACCCACCACCCACACAACCAACCCTACTCTAAAACCCACCCAATACCCCCTTAAAAAAACCTAACACTAACCCCTTGAAGATCACCTTACCAGGAGAAGTCTTCATCCAACCGGGCCGAAATCCTCAATGAAGCCGGGAGACGTCTTCATCCAAGCCGGGCGAAGTGGTCCTCCAGATGGGCAGAAGTCTTCATCCAGACGGCATCTTCTATCTTCATCCATCTGGCGCGGAGCGGGTCCATCTTCAAGACATCCGACGCGGAGCATCCTCTTCATCCGACGGCTAAGACTGAATGAAGGTTCTTTTAAATGACGTCATCCAAGATGGCGTCCCTTCAATTCAGATTGGCTGATAGAATTCTATTAGCCAATCGGAATTAAGGTAGAAAAAATCCAATTGGCTGATGCAATCAGCCAATAGGATGGAGCTTGCATTCTATTGGCTGATTGGAACAACCAATAGAATGCCAGCTCAATCCTATTGGCTGATTGCATCAGCCAATAGGATTTTTCCTACCTTAATTACGATTGGCTGATAGAATTCTATCAGCCAATCGGAATTGAAGAGATGCAATATTGGATAAAGTCATTTAAAGGAAACTTCATTCAGTCTTAGCCGTTGGATGAAGAGGATGCTCCGCGTCGGATGTCTTGAAGATGGACCCGTTCCGCGCGGATGGATGAAGATAGAAGATGCCGTCTGGATGAAGACTTCTGCCCGTCTGGAGGACCACTTCGCCCGGCTTGGATAAAGACTTCTCCCGGCTTCGTTGAGGACTTCGGCCCGGTTGGATGAAGACTTCTCCCGGTAAGGTGATGTTCAAGGGGTTAGTTTTAGGTTTTTTAACGGGGTATTGGGTTAGTTTTTAGAGTAGGGTTGGTTGTGTGGGTGGTGGGTTTTAATGTTGGGGGGGAATTTGTAATTTTTTTTACAGGTAAAAGATCTGATTACTTTGGGGCAATGCCCCACAAAAGGCCCTTTTAAGGGCTATTTGTAATTTAGCGTAGGGTAGGGCTTTTTTATTTTGGGGGGGCTTTTTTATTTTGTTAGGGGGATTAGATTAGGTGTAATTAGTTTAAAATTCTTGTAATTTGTTTATTATTTTCTGTAATTTAGTGTTGTTGTTTTTTTGTACTTTAGATAATTTTATTTAATTGTATTTAATTGTATTTAATTTAGGGAAATAATTTAATTATAGTGTAGTGTTAGGTGTAATTGTAACTTAGGTTAGGTTTTATTTTACAGGTAACTGTATTTATTTTAGCTAGGTAGTTATTAAATAGTTAATAACAATTTAATAACTATTCTACCTAGTTAAAATAAATACAAACTTGCCTGTAAAATAAAAATAAATCCTAAAATAGCTACAATGTAACTATTAGTTATATTGTAGCTAGCTTAGGTTTTATTTTATAGGTAAGTATTTAGTTTTAAATAGGAATAATGTAGTTAATGATAGGAATTTTTATTTAGATTTCTTTTAATTCTATTTAAATTAGGGGGTGTTAGGGTTAGGGTTAGACTTAGGTTTAGGGGTTAATACATTTAGTATAGTGGCGGCGACGTTGGGGCGGCAGATTAGGGGTTAATAAATGTAGGTAGGTGGCGGCAATGTTAGGGCCGGCAGATTAGGGGTTAATAATATTTAACTAATGTTTGCGGGGCGGGAGTGCGGCGGTTTATGGGTTAATATGTTTATTATAGTGGCGGCGATGTTGGGGCGGCAGATTAGGGGTTAATAATTGTAGGTAGGTGGCAGCGACATTGGGGGCGGCAGAGTAGGGGTCAAGAAATATAACGTAGGGTTCGGCGATGTTGGGGGCAGCAGATTAGGGGTTCATAAGTATAATGTAGGTGGCGGCGGTGTCCGGAGAGGCAGATTAGGGGTTAATAATTATAATGTAGGTGTCGGCGATGTCGGGGGCGGCAGATTAGGGTTTAATAAGTGTAAGATTAGGGGTGTTTAGACTCGGGGTTCATGTTAGGGTGTTTGGTGTAGACATAAAATGTATTTCCCCATAGGAATCAATGGTTCTGCGTTAAGGAGCTTTACGCTGCTTTTTTGCAGGTGTTAGACTTTTTTTCAGCCGGCTCTCCCCGTTGATTCCTATGCTAATTTGTGTCTCAGTATATGCTAATATGTTGCAATTTATGACTTGAGTTCACAATGTTATCTATTGCAATTTATGAGTCAAAATATTGAGAAACTACCACATTGGTGTTGATTTATCAAGCTGCGGGGGACTGGGGCACACATACACTCACCCTGTCTGCCGCAGCTCGCTATTTTGCGCTCACGTGCAATCCTGGCCATGCACAGCCAATCACGCGCAGACAGGAGCTGTCAATCTCCCCAGTTGGTCGAGACCGGGGAGATTTAAATTCGCCACCTAAGAGGTGGTGAAAGGTTAGCGAAGCAGCGGTCTAATGACCGCTGGTTGTTAAATACGGTCTGCATTAAACACTTTGAGATGGTGAAACAAAATTATAAATCATTATTAATTTTGACCCCTTCTCCTGTAATTCCATTCTGAAATTGTGAGCATTTCAGTTCTTTTTAGAAATGGAAGTGCAAAACATTGTAATATTCCACACAACCATTGGCTGCACACTCTAATGACCTATTTATAACTGTCCCTAATTGGCCACAGCAGAAAAGGTAACCTAAGTTACAACATGGCAGCTCCTATTGTTTTATAGACACTAAGGGGTAGATTTAACAAGGGCTGAATGAGGCTGCGGTCTTCAATCCGCCCGATCCTATACGATCAGGCTGATTGACACCCCCTGCTAGCGGCCGATTGGCCGTGAATCTGCAGGGGCAGCATTGCACAAGCAGTTCAGGTTAACTGCCTGTGTAATGATAAGTGCCGACAGCGTATGCTGTCGGTATTCAGCGATGTCTGTTGGACCTGATACACTACAGCATATCATGTCCGACAGACTTTGGTAAATCTACCCCATAAACTTTACACTTATTATGTCAATATTTAAACATCTAATGAAAGCTTAAAAAACACATCTGCAAGATATTCTCAGAATAATTTTTTCTTTGAATGCATTCTTCTATCTAGCATTTATTTAGTGTTTAATGTCCCATTAATAGGTTCGCAATACCTTACAGAACGTTATGCATAAAATTACTATACAGTACTTGATCCCCAATCAAAATTGTCTTAATTTTTACACAAAAACATTGCAATAAAATGTATGAAACTAACATCTTGCAAATGAACCTTGCAGTATTTGTACCCACTCCTTGTCACATCCACAAATTGTGAGTCACCCTACAGCAAATATTAAAGGAATATAGAACAGCCTGTTTCATTGTTGAAATAAAAAAGCACTAAGTATTGAGTTATATTTAATATAAATGCTTATATACATATATATTTATGTGTTAATATGTGTATACTATATATACTGTATATACACATATTAACACATATATATGTATATAAGCATATTCATATATATTTACTGGGAACACACAGTTTCCATAGACCGCAATGTAAAGCAATGTAAAGGCATTTTTCAGTGCCATTTTTTTTCTAACTCCCCCCTACCGCAAACTTTAGCCCAGAAAAATTGCCTAGTACAGTAATTTTATTAAAAAATAAAAATGCTACAATTTTTATTTGTTAATGAAATTACACTACACAGTATTTTGGGGGCATTTGGGGCACATTTATAAAATTAACCAGAGATCTGATCTCTGGTTAATATTTTAAGCTCTAAGTTCTAAAGCAAGCTCGCAATAGCAATAACCAGCCACTTGTAATGGCTGATTAATTATCACACGCCCACAAACGGGCACATTTTTCTCAGCACAGCTGCCCAACCATGCACCTTTCCTATCCCTTTCCAGTCACAATTTATTCTGAATGCTCCTTCTTGCCGGCTGGATTCTCATATAGGGCAGGGTGAGGAAAGGAGCAAGTGAACTAATCTTACTGTGTGTGAGCCACTGAGCCTGCCTGCTACCTGCTATGCGTGCCCCTGCCTAGCCTCTGCTGCCCCCTCACAGACTCCTCCCCCTACAGCTCCAGGTCGGTGCTTTGGGGGTACTAACAAGACAAGTTACTATAGCCAGCAGCAGACAATGCCAGCAAATATGAGTCCCCTGTCACAGAAGTGCTGACATTTAGTGAGCGCTGTAAGCAGTACAAAGTGTGCGCAGTGCAGACTTGGAGCAGGCAGGGGGCATGATTTTATTTTTAATAGATGATTGAAGTTTAATTAAATATTAAAAAATACACTGGGGAAACCCTGGTCAGACGGCTGGCCCCTCTCAGTTGCACTTTCAAAATGGTTGAGATAGTAATTGTTTTAATCTGTTTTTAGCAATATGTTCTCTTTTAATGTGTAAGATTCATGTATTTTAATGATATCACAAACAACTATAGATATTAATGGCGCTGCACTCAGAAAGATAGGCTCAATTAATTTAGAACATGATCTCACCTTTACAATGTGACCCCTCAGCAACCTCATAAGCTTCTGGAAATCTAGCCCTATATATTCTATTTTAGATTTTTTGGGCAGAGTTATTTAACAATCCCGCTCGAGCATTAACTGCGCTAGTAAGCTTTTTGCTTGCGTCGGGTTGCGCTCATATTACAAGTTAAAAGTGAACAGTTTTCGGTTGCGTTCTAACCCGACGAGCATAAAAAGCCAAACTTAAAATATTGTGCGCAAGATAACGAATTCCCCCATAGAAGTCAATGGAGCAAAAAAAGAGGGAAAAAAAATAACAAACTACTTGCACAAAAACCCGATCACGTATTCTCAAGTGCGCTACCCGGAAATGAAAATATGAATATTTCACATTCTAAGTTCTTCACATAGCAGAATATGTTCTATTTGTTCATAAATACATATTTCTACATATATCTGATGGTATTTTGGTGCAATATATATCTATAGTTAAAGCCAATAAAGTCACATATGTGTAGCAGTGTTAGGCTTGAAAAGTCAGCAGGGTGCATTTCAGGTTCTGAGAATTAGAAAATCCTCACTTTTCAGAGCTGAATTGCAAGAAAAGGGGGCACAATAAGTAATGAATAGCACATTGCAAAGTTGTTTCATTATACATAACAAAACATCCTATATTATAAAAGGCCAGGTATGTTTGTCCAACGCAGTCATGCGCAGTAGAGTTTGCAGCGCAAGAAAAATACACCTGGCCTTAACCGACCAGCGTGGATATGCAGTAGAGACTGCGCAAGACAAGCCTGGCCTTAACCCTTTAACGCCGACCAGCACCAATGCGCAGTAAAAACTGCGCGCGAAAAAAAAATGTTGAGAGCAGCAGGAAGGAGGAAGGGGGGGTGAGGGAGAGGGGATCTAAAAAAAAATGTTGAGAGCAGCAGGGAGGGGGAAGGGGGGAGAGGGGATGAGGAATAGGGGATCTGAGTGGATGGGGGATTAGAGGGTAAGGAAAGGTTCTTGGAGGGAGACTTGGGTAAATGAAGGAGGGCGGATGGAGTTGGGCAGCTACGCTCGAGATAAAAGTGCATAAGTGCACAATGCCTCCTAAGAGGTATATTTCTTTCCTTACACATTTTGGCCAGTGTACACAGGCTTTAAGATTAGTTTTATATAAACATCTTAAGGTGTGTCCTGTCCCTTTAAGCTTGTACAGAGTTAAAAAAAAATCTGTTTGCACACTGGTGTCAATATTGAGGTCAAAAATTATTTAGCTAAATCATAAATACGTACTATGAAAGGGGAAGGTGTAAATTATACTTTGTGCCTCTTTAATTACTGGCTATTTTTCTTTATGTCTTTCATTGTACATTTAGCAGTGTTTGTTTTATATGTTTGTATTATTAACAACAGAAACCCTTTGTACTGCCCTAATCTGCCCTGTCTGTTTTATATAATACTGTCTCTGTATGGAATTATATGTATAACCCAGCGTGTTGGAAGAAACACATTTCAATTTTATATGGTTACTTTTGTGTAACAAATCACATTAATTCTCAGGAGAATTCTTGTAAACAATGTCATGTAATCTCTGCACTTCAACATTCCATTGCAGCAGCTAAATTACATTGTGTATGACATCTTCACTTTTTTGTTAAGTTTAATGTTACATTATAATTCCTTAAAATACATTAAATGCTAAAGATCAGGCAATTTCAAACTATATTCCGTCAGCTATTGCAACAGGTTAGCAGCATTTGCTATAACAATAGCCATTCAACAAATTGCCATTGGTGAACTTATGTGTCATTCGTACATTTATAGGGCTTTTTTTAAGGTAAACTAACAAAGCCATTTATATCCATCACCATTAACTGGTGTAATTTGTCATGTTGTATATATTTAACAGGATTCACAATTGGATCTTTGTTTCACTGGAAAAGAAGAAGTAAATTTAAACACCATATGTGACTGTTTTAAAGGCTTTTTCTGCAAATACCTATCAAGCCCACGCAGGAATCATTTGTATAATGCACTTAGTCCCAGCATCAAAAATAGCTCTATATTTTCATTGATTTGCTACTAAGGGATATATTTTGAGTGGCGCACTAATAGTTGTGCGCAAATGAAAAGGAGTTTATTGCGGCCCACAGAAGTAGTGCGCTTATTACAATTTAAAAGTAAACCTGTTTGTTCAAGCACTATTTAATTGAACACGTGTCGGGATAGCGTGACTTTAGAGCTTTGGTTAGCTGTTACGCTCGACTAAAAAGTTGCACAAAAAACATCAAAATTACATATAAAAGTGCAGTTACAGTTATTAAAAAAAAATAATTGCATAAAAAAGTTATAAGGGCTCAATAATAGCAATAAATACATATACTGTACATGTCTAAGGGTGTATACTTATATATACATATGTATTTATGTTTTCATTTATATGTGTATTTATTTATTTACAAAAATATATACACATATAAACCCATAAATACATAAATATATATATATAATCCTTGTGTATCTGCACTCGCATATAGATTTAGAAATATGTATTTAAGAACAAATAGAACATATTCTTATATATGAAAAACATTGGTATGTGAAATATTAATATTTTAATGTCAGGTTTGGGCACTTGATTAAAAAAAATGGCGATTGGGTTTGCACATGAGTAGAGTGTTAGTCATGGGGTAATACGTTAACAAAGTCACAATATTCGGGCTTCAGCTTTTTGCATGGGTTTGGTTAGCGCTTGTGCAAAAATGTTTTAATTTGTTTCAATACCTAAACAATAACCATCCATTTGCCACATTGAGAGGAGCCTATCAGGGCTTTAGTCTGCAGACAATAGGCTAACCACAGTTATAACTGTAGTATAAAGTAAATTGTTTTGCAGTTGTTATCTGATAAAGCCAAATAAGGACACAGTTGTAGCAGAGTTAGCCTACGAAGCCAGCATGGTGCATTTCCTGTTCTGAGAATTAAGTCGCTCAATTTTCAGATAAATTACATGAAAGGGGAGCAAAAAATAACAATGAACATATATTTTAAAGTATGCATTACTAACCATTTTATATAACAATCTCAAGATGTTTACTGTGCCTTTAATCATTTTTTTCAACAAACAAATAATACATTTCATTATATCAACTATTACATTAAAATATTCCAATATTAAAGAGACATTGAACTCAAAATGAAACCCCTTTATTACTGATTCTCAATGCATAGTGATATAAATATTTATATAAAATATACTATACATTTCAATATTCATTTTGCTTGTTTCTTATGTATTTTGCATTTTTTTTTAAAAAGAGGTTGCAGTGCATCCTGCTGGGCTCAGATCATGTCACATGTTGGTTTTTCAGTACGGGAGATCTTTCATATCTGTTTGATAATTAGCCACAATTAAGGAGATACAAAAACACATAATTGAGACTTTTCATTGCTTATATCCCTGGGCTACAAAACAAAACAATGTTTGCTAAGACAATAACATTTATAAATTATTTTAAACTATTTATGTTGTACTCAGGTCTTTTGTAAAAAAATCCACCAAGGCTATGCATTGTGAGAATTTGACAATGGCATTCCCTTCATCAGACATGTTTCAGGTTAGAAGTACCCTTTTATATGATTTTTGGATTTCAAGAGCCTTGACTGCTTCAGTATCCATTTTGACCTCTTTCAAACAGCTTTTCATATTAATGCAGTTTTTTTTTATTTAAACATTTAAGTTCACATTAACGCCAAATTACACATTATTAAACAGGATTTTAAAGTATGCAATATGTTCATATCTTAGATACAATCCTTACAATCACCATTCATAGTTGTAATGACGTGTTTGGTGGTTTTATAAAAAAATGTTAACTATAAAAATATGAAAAAAAAAACTATATGACATTTTGAATTTCACACTTCAGGAATAAATATTATTAGTTAAAGGGACATTTATATTATTTTCCTGTAGTAATAAATTAACATACTATGAGTTGTGGGTGAGTGTGATATTTTTTGAATGCATTAAAGGGACATTATACACTCATTTTTCTTTGCATAAATGTTTTGTAGATTATCTATTTATATAGCCATAATTTTTTTTTTTTTTTTTTTAAATGTATAGTTTTGCATATTTTTAAATAACATTAATCTGATTTTCAGACTCCTAACCAAGCCCCAATGTTTTATGAGAATACCGTCAGATACCTTCTCCAACTTGCTCCTGTTTGTGTAAAGGGTCTTTTCATATGCAAAAGAAGGGGGAGGGGGGAGGGGGAGTGACTTATTTCCCACTTGCAGTGGGCTTTCCAACTACCTTTTCAACAGAGCTAAACAGTTTTATACTGTTATCTTATTCTTTATAATAGTGTCTATTACATGCAGTTATATGAAAATGAGTGTATACTGTCCCTTTAACTCCTTTTTTTTTTACTTTAGTGAAGATCTTTGGAAATATCTTGAAAATCCAACATATAAAAATCAGAAGTCGCTCTTTCCCCTTAGCATGTAAACCTAAGAGCCATGCTGTTTGTAGATCACCTTCTTGGCAGGGCCATCTACCTGTCTGATCCCTATAAATGTTGCCTTGTATGCCGCCTATGTTTATAGCGCTGCAGAATCTGTTGGTGCTCTACAAATACCTGATAATAATAATAATACTGAGAACAATGTCCCTTTAAAGGAACAGGAAACCCCCACATTTGTATTTCATGATTTGGATAGCGCATACAATTTTAAACAACTTTTCTCCTATTATCAAATATGCTTCTTTTTTTTTGTCCTTTACTGAAGGAACAGCATTGCACTACTGGCAACTAGAAGAACACATCTAGTTAGCCAATCACAAAAGACAAATGTGTGCAGGCACCAATCAGCAACTAGCTCCGACTAGTGTAGGATATATGCATATTCTTTTTAAACAAGGGATACCAAAAGAGCGAAGCACATTTGAAAATAGAAGTGAATTTAAGTGTCTTAAAATTACATGCTCTATCTGAATTCTGCAAGTTTAAAGAACCAGTAAATGCATAATCAACAAATGCATGATAAAAAGACAATGCAATAGCTAACAAATTTCAAAGCTATGTCTATTTTCACTTCTCACAAATGCATATACATATATTGTGTGCATTCTTGCACATGCTCAGTAGCTGATTACTCAAAAAGTGTAAATATATAGACTGTGCACATTTTGTTACTGGCAGTAAATTGGAAAGTTGTTTAAAATTGCCTGCTCTATCTGAATCATGAAAGTTTAATTTTGACTTTAGTGTCCCTTTAATTTTGACTTTCCTATCCCTTTTAGACATTCAGTAAATCGCTTAGGGACACTTATTTCCCTTTATAGGTAGAAGACTAGGATCATAGAAGCGCTGACTGTGATTTTGAATATCTCAGCCAATTTAGTCTAATTGAAAGACTGCCAGAGGTGGAAGCAACATTTTTATTTATTTATTTTTTTTGCATTTGTGTCCAGGCATTTCAGTAATGCCATGGATGACAGGAGGATTGTAGTGATTTAGTGACATATCCTGTCTATGAACATCTGCCAGGGATTTGCACAGCTGGGTCAGGTGGAAACTTCTTGTTTTTTTCGGCAATGCCTGCTGTTCACAGGTCTTTGGAGAGCTGCTAAAGTGTTTCTTGAGTTGTCTCTTTCCATTTATGAATCCTTCCTATCTGCAGCCTACAGCATCCTTCTGCTTCACATGAAAGAGAAATCACAAGCTACATTGCTAGTACACTTAGTAATATGACCGTGCGCATTACCTCTGATTTCATTGGGCTATCACTTAATAGTCTCGGTCAGGTAAACTTGAACCGAAGTATTCCGTGTTCCATCTAAAAGAGACTGTTTTACATTGACTTAATTTAAAAAAAAATGGAAACTGATTTGCTGAATTTTAACCATTTTTTTTCTGTAGGAGTTGTCCCTATCAACCTTTAATCAATATATCCCATTATATTCACAATTTAATGCACCCTTCCCTCTGTCCACTAATATGAACACAGGGTTTGGGGTTGATACAGTTAAAACAGCAAGGGTTAAGTAATGTCTTGTCAACGCGTTTCGCCCTCCTCTTGGCTTTATCAAGACTAACCAGTGCAGTAGTTTATTGATGCTGATTCAAGAAAGGATACCACAAGAATGATGCAAAATTGATAATAGAAGTAAATTGGAAAGTTGTTTAAAATTGTATGATCTATCTGAATCATAGAAGACAAATTTGGGGTTTTATTTTCCCTTTAAAAGTTTTAGCACAATGAGTAATTCATATTTCATTATAGTACAGGTGGGTTAAAAACCCCCCCAAAGTAATCCATTTTGAAATCAGCAGTTAAATAGTTCAATATTTTTTGCATTAAATATGGTTAAACATGTAGGTAAAGCCCCTTACTGGAGCACCAATTATTGTAGCTCCCAAGCTGAACACAGCTAGTGATTGGTCGGCTTGTGCTACAATTATTACATAAAAGCAAGATGTGCTTATTGTCACTTTACATTTTTATATCACTAAATTTAAACGGTCATTTAATAATAACATTTTTAAAACAGTTTATTATAGTTTCTAAAGCCTTCAGGCTAATTATACACAATCAATAATTTCCTATTCATTTCAAAATCAAAATAAAGTTTTACTTTTTTAAATAGTCCTCTTTTATATGTATGATTTTTATTTTGTTTTTTGTTTAATTAAATTTATATTACAATGTTCCTACAACCATGCATTTTTGTCCCCAGCGTTGTTTATTTCCATCCATGTCTTTAAGAGTTAATGTAACTCTGGTTCGCTTTCCTTTGACTGAAGCAAATATTTATATTACTGTACAGTCCTAAAATTAGGATATCCGTGTGCACTGAGCATACTGGGAAGAACAGAGCCCTCAACAGATTTCTGAAAGGCATACCGGAGGCATTTGGTTCATCACTGTTCAGTGAATTTTACTTGTATGTTATGTAAGATTCCAAGTCTAAATTTAGGATTTGATGGTATTAATTGCTTTACGTAACCTTGACATAACCTGCTTTCATTTTTATCGGTGAATAATCAAAATAGAAAGGTTTACATGCATGGCTGGTCTGAGCTCAATATGCTCCAGTCATTTGGTTTCAGTAATTCTACTGAGTCAATTAGATTGCACATTACTCAAGAATTTATTTTTTTTAGGTCAGCTATAAAAAGTGACAATATAATATTGTTCTGGTAAGTGATGCTGACATATATTGTGGCTTTTATTTTGGAGCAAACTGATGTATTAAAGGGACAGCAAAGTAAAAATTAAACTTGCATGATTCGGATAGAGCATGTAGTTTTAAATAACTTTCCAATTTACTTATGTTATCAAATTTGCATTGTTCTTTTGGTATCTTTTATTGAAGAGTAAAACTAGGTAGGCTCATAAGAGCTCAGGAGTGTGCATGAGACTTTAGTACTCTATGGCAGCAGGGTTTTGAAATATTAGGCGAGATTACATATGCGGCGTCGGCCACAAAAGCCGGCCACGCTGGTGTTAAATCTGGGTTTGCTATCACATATATGGCACTGCATATAAATGTGGCGCATATATTTCACCTGCTAATTTTACTCCCATAAGCTAACATAAAACCGCGTCGCAAGTTGGTATCACATATTTAGCGCAAGGACTTACACGGCGAAAATGGAGAAATTATACTCCATTTTCACCTCGCCACACATAGGCTGGTGCAGCAAGCCTTACGCTGAAAATATGAGCACCATAACTCCCGTAACTCCCTGGAAATATAAACTAACGCATGCGCAACATCAATCTACCTGTCAACCGCAATCCCCCACCGCAATAACTATTAAAGTATATTAACCCCTAATCCGCTGAACCCCCACATCGCAATATGTCTAATTAAACTATTAAACCCTAATCTGCCATTCATCTACATCACAATCTACCTAATAAAAGTATTAACCCCTAAATCTGCCAACCCCAACATCGCAAACTACCTAATAAATGTATTAACCCCTAAACCGCCAACCCCCAACATTGCAAACTACCTAATAAATGTATAAACCCCCACATCGCAAAGGAACTAATTAACTTACTAAATCCAAACCACCAAACCCCCATACCGCAAATAACCAATTTAATTACTAAGCCCCCTAACCTAACATCCTCTAAATTAACCCCAATTACCTAAATTAAAAAATACTAAGTTACAATTAAAATAAAAAAACTAACATTTCTTTAAAAAAAAACAACGAAATTTAAATTAATCTAAAATTACAAAAAATAAAAATGTCTAACATTATATAAAATAATAAACCAAATTATCAAAATAAAAAAATTAAACCTAATCCCTATGAAAATAAACCAGCACCCCCAAAATAAAAACACCCCCTAATCTAATACTAAACTACCAATAGCCCTTAAAAGGGCCTTTTGTAGGGCATTGCCCTAAGTTAAACAGCTCTTTTACCTTTAAAAAAAATAAGTTACCCCTAACAGTAAAACTCCTCACCCACCAAACCCCCCAAAATAAAAAAAAACTAACACTAAAAAACTACCCATTGCCCCTACAGCTCTTTTACTGCCTTTAAATAGGCATTCAGCTCTTTTACCGCCCATTGAATCCCTAATCTAAAAAATAAACTTTTATTATTAGTTGCGATGTGGGGGATTGCGGAAATAGGGTTTTTTACGTGTCCGGTTTATTTTTGGGAGGCGGGTTAGACTTTTACGGGAGATTTAACATTTTTTTTTTATTTTCTTAGGCGCCGTCAGTTTCTAAAGTGCCATAAGTCACTGGCGACTCCAGGAAATGTGTATTTACGCACATTTCTGGACATTGCTAGTTTATCCAACTTACGGCACTTTATAAACTGCCGGTGGGGTTTATTGGATTCCCCGATGTGCAACATGAAATTACAGGCGGTGCGGGTCTCAGCAGTTGCGCAGAAGCCTGTGCTGTATATGTAATCTCGAAACAGTTTAAGTATTTATGATGAAAGACAGCACCTTTAGTAATGTCCTGGGGCACAGGAAAGGATCTGCCAAATCCCAATTCGATATCCAAATAAATGATTTTCCAGCCTCCAGTAAAAAGTTAAGACCTTTATTTACTCTTTGCAGGGTCCATTATACAAACAACCTTGTTGTTGGTTGTTTGTATAATGGACCCTGCAAAGAGGAAATAAAGGTCTTTTAACTTTTTACTGGAGGCTGGAAAATCATTTATTTGTATATGTAATCTCGCCCATTATTTGTAGTTTTGTTATACAATGTTGCAAAACACTTCTTATGAACACACCTAGTTTTACTCTTCAATAAAAGGTACCAAAGAACAAAGCAAATTTGATAACAGAAATAAATTGGAGTGTTGTTTAAAATTGCAAGCTCTATCCAAATCATGCAAGTTTAATTTTGACTTTACTGTCCCTTTAAGGTGTAATCATTATCCATACTTTTTTTTCCTCTTCTTTTTCAACAGCTAAATTTCTATTGAATGAAAATTATATTTTAATGATTAAAAATCAGTGCTGTAAAGTTACTTACTTTGACCTGCGTAGTTGTTAAACAGAACTGCTATAACAAATAGACTAATAAAAAGCCTCCTTTTAAATAATGTATTGGGGACATAATGTTCAGTTACAACATTTATTTTCAAATGTCACATGGGGCATTTCTAGAACTTTGGGGCATATATTTACTCTGCAGAGTTTAATACGCAGCACTGGTGTCTGAGGACCCGATTTTGGTGTGGAGAGAAATATCACACCGACCCTGCTCACATGGGCACTCCTCAAAGCCTGTAAATCCAAGCAAGGGGGAAACTGCCTCCCATAGACAGAAAAGGAACTCTCTGAAATGAAGAATCTGGCAGGGTAGCAGGAATGTGACAGGGATAATCCTGCACGGATGACAATTAGTTTTAAGCAAATACAAATGAATAGCGATGCATTTCCTACCCCATGTAGCTCCATAGAAAACAAAAACATAGAATATATAAAAGTAACTTAACCCAATGCATTAATAAAGTACTGTATATCGACAAGATTACGGGTGGAGCGCAAACATTTACGCCCGAGCGATAAGGCGTTTATTGCAAGTGTTTGTGCTCATCAGACTTACAGATGGTATTACGAGTTAAAAGTAAACATGATCGCTTGAGCACAATTGTGATTTACCCTAGAATGATTACCACGACTTCAGAGCTCTGGTTTTTCGTGAAACATAAAAGTTGCACAAAACACATAAAAAATACATTACAAAGTATAGTTGCACTCATAATAACACTATCTAATACAAATTATTTTAAAAAATATTGCACATAAAAGTTATAAAGGCTCAAATATATGAGGTCTCAGATGTTATACATATACATAAAATATATTATAATATGTATTGATATGTAGTTATATGTGTATATTTGTATTTACAGATATATAAACACACATACATACGTACACATATATAGATATATAGTATATATAAGTATATAAGTGTAGATGAAAACATTTAAAAACATATTTTTGAATATTAATTTTTTTTATAAAGTATTATAGTGTATATTTACTGTAAATATCTGACTTTCCAATGTTCTGCACATAGCAGAATATGTTCTATGTATTTCTAAATAGATATTCCTATATATATATATATATATATATATATATATATACATATATATATACAGTATACTACACCTTTATATAATCATATATACTTTGGTATAACTATATAAAGACCAAAAAAAGTAAATCTGTGTTTTCATAATGCTGCAAATTGCTTAAAGGGACAGTCTAGACCAAAATAATCTTTCATGATTCAGATAGAGCATGTAATTTTAAACAATTTTCCAATTTACTTTTATCACCAATTTTGCTTTGTTCTCTTGGTATTCTTAGTTGAAAGCTTAACCTAGGAGGTTCATATGCTGATTTGTTAGACCTTGAAGCCCACCTCTTTCAGATTGCATTTTAACAGTTTTTCACCACTAGGGGGTGTTAGTTCACGTATTTCATATAGATAACACTGTGCTTGTGCACGAGAAGTTATCTGGGAGCAGGCACTGATTGGCTAGACTGCAAGTCTGTCAAAAGAACTGAAAAATGGGGCAGTTTGCAGAGGCTTAGATACAAGATAATCACAGAGGTTAAAAGTATATTATAAATGTGTTAGTTATGCAAAACTGGGAAATGGGTAATAAAGGGATTATCTATCTTTTAAAACAATAAAAAATTCTGGTGTAGACTGTCCCTTTAAGCCAGCGATTTCATTTACAACAGGTTTCAGAATTTGCTTTTTGGCCTCCCTAGGGAATATATGAGACAAACACAATTTTACACAAATTTAAGAGTTTAATGTCTTTTTAAACTATTGGTAAAAACTATTTTTAATGCTGCAGTACTTTATTGCTTATATACGTGAGTTTAATATTCCTAATTAATCACTTATAAAAAAGAAAGCTTTTGTTACCCCCGTAAGGGAAGCTGCCTCCAGTGTTGTTATATTGAAGAAAAGTTTAACTTATTTAGAAAAAGATAGAACATTTTTCTTGTTTATCATTTGTGGCAAACCAGCCTCATTTAGGATAAAAAATAGATCAAATAAGAATGTGATTTTATACAGAAACAGTAGATACAGCTGCTTATTTTCATATCTGAGGTAATGTTTTTAAATGAGAAAATTCTGGCTTTCATTTACACATAGAACAGTTATTTCAGAAGAATATTCACACCTGTTTATTCATTTATCTGCTCCGCTTGCCCTGCTGTAATTCTATGAATTTATCACCCTTCATGTGAAGTTATATTTTTATATTGTTTCTGCAGCACTCATTCCTATACAACTACAAATCATGTCATTCTGAATATAAATAACCTATCTATTTCCTTTCATAATAAATTATATTCATTATTGAAATTTAAATCTGTCTTTTAACTTAGCAAGCTATTGTATTAATAATTATGTCAAACATATTTACTAAGCATATCCTTGTTTTGTACAAAAGTACTTTTATTATTTTTATGGATACTTGTTATATGTTTTTCTTTATAATCCTGGGTAGCTATAAGAACAATGTTTCAGAGAATTTATTTGCCATGGGGAAAAAATGTTCTTTTGTTTCATCTAAGATAATTCATGGGGTCGTTCTGTTCAATTAAATTTGGAGTTGAGCGCAAAATTGTGCTTTCACGAGTGCAATATTTGTGCTCCACTCGTACTACCAGTGCACGCAAATTTGCACTGGTATTTTAAGTTAAGCGCAATGCTAACACGACCTCACATTCGCATTACATGGACACTTTGTGCTCACGAGAGGCTAGCGCAACGAAGGGGGTAAGTCATGCAGCGATGGGCAGCAAAGTTTAAATATATATGTATATGAATATATACATATATTGTGTTTATATGTGCATATACACATATTAACACATAATTATATATGTATATAAGCAAATACATATATATTTTAAGTTTAAACACAGTCCCCATAGACCGCAATGTAAAGGCTCTTTTCAGTGCTGTTTTGTTTTTTTCAAACACCTCACATCTGCTCACTATTAACCCCTTATACCTGCTTTGTGCAGGAACACTACAATTTATTTTGGGGGCAATTGGGGGACATTTTTTTAATAATCCAGAGGTCTGACCTCTGGTTAATTCACTGAGCAAAAAGTTCTACCGCAAGCTCGCAGTAGCATTACCTGGCCACTCATAATGGCTGGTTATTTAACCTGCGCCTGTAAACTGGCAAATTTGCACATTTATAGGTGCACATTAAATTAACGCTCCACTTGTTATCAAGCCCTTTGTTTTATGTTTTTAAACTAATGTAAAGGTATCAGCAACATTAGTCATTTTTCTTATATTTACAAATATTGGGAGGTATGTTAATGTGCCTGTAAATGCATCTTCTAGCAATCACATTAAACAGGGGAAACATGGCTATTTAAAACAACTATGGTACTAGAGAAAAGACAAAACACAGTTTATAAGGCTGACAACATTGATTATAATTTATTTGGCCAAAAAAAAACAATAATGACTTTCAGTGCCCCTTCCTAAGAAAACATATGATAAAGCTTTGTACAATACTTGACACCTATAATTTAAACATTATTTAAGCACTTAGCTCAGTTTAAACACTTATAATGACTGTAATTACAGGTCAAGATATTCAGTACAGTATTATGGCATAAAATGAAATGATTTGCATTTTTAACAGCTGCAACGAAGCTCAGTAACCTTAATTCAATGGTAATTCAAATTACTCCATAGTGAAAATTCCCTTCAGTTCCTCTTGTGCTGTACTTTACAGCTGATTTACAAATATTTTGGAGAGTTCTTCAAGTCGAGCACTACTTTGAGCTCAACCACACATAGCCATTGTTAAAGCTGTTTGGTAATACAAGTTATTGGTAAAAAATGTGTTTATGTAATTAGTGTGTCTGAAACGTAATGTTTAATCTACCTTGATATTACAAATAATGATTGTTTTTTTAAAAGCTAAAAATCTCCCTTACCCCACTGTAATAAACACCCACTAGGGTTACTCCATGTCCTCCACAAAAATACTGGGCAATCTGTAAATGACTGGGAACAGTGTTAGGTAGGGTCACACAATGACCCAACCACTAAAAGCTTTCCTTTAGTTCCCACACTCAATCCCACAATGTATATTTTCCACAACTGTGTAGTAATTTTACCCCTTGGCTGCCACTTAAATACAAATCAATAATTTTACCAGTTTTGCTGCCATTAATATATGGAAACAGAAGTAAATTAATCCCCTTAACTGCGCCTCACTTGTTTCCATATTTGTAATGCATTTAGGCATATGAGACCTTTTTATGTTTAGCTTACATTCAGGGACTTACAAAAATGGGCATTTCAGTTTCCAGTATTTTTCTGAAGATTTTATTGGACAGACTGCTCAAATACTGGACTGTCCGGTTGAATACTGGACACCTGGCAACCCTAATTCTCACTACTATTAACCACTTAATTGCCAGGCCTCCAATGCAAAACCCCCACTACTAAAACCTTCTGCTGTATACCCCCTGACCACCAGACCCTTCCACTTCGAAGACACCCAAACCTCTAAAACATCCCCAGACAAAAGCCCCCTACTGCAAGGCCTTCCCCCATGGAGCCTCCCCACTTCAAGGACACTGCACATCTAAAGGGGCCCCTAACCTAAGACCACCCCCAAAATACCCTAAGCCCTTTAAATTACAATAAAGCAATACATAAATAAAATACTAAAAAAACAATAAAAGTTACAAATGATTAGTGGATACAAGAACCACACTGATTAGCCTGTGTTCTGCAAGGGAGATATATTGCTTACAATGTACATTTGCCATAGAGAGCATTATCCCCATTTTTGTATTCCAATTTCTATAGCCTGGGTGCATTTCATAGTTTAAAAGTGGGTTATTTCTTTGTTAGATTTAAAGTTTTTGCCTCCATACATTGAAATTACATTTTATAGTTAACTGTCTTGGGATGTTTTAACAGACTAATTGAGAACAAAACTATTTATTTTTCCATCTGTATTCTGTATATTCTCTTTAAAGGCACATAAAACACTAAGGCCTAGATTTAGAGTTTGGCGTTAGCCGTGAAAACCAGGGTTAGAGGCTCCTAACGCTGGTTTTAGGCTACCTCCGGTATTTGGAGTCACTCAAAAAAGGGTCTAACGCTCACTTTTCAGCCGCGACTTTTCCATACCGCAGATCCCCTTACGTCAATTGCGTATCCTATCTTTTCAATGGGATCTTTCTAACTCCGGTATTTAGAGTCGTGTCTGAAGTGAGCGTTAGACATCTAACGACAAAACTCCAGCTGCAGGAAAAAAGTCAGTAGTTAAGAGCTTTCTGTGCTAACGCCGGTTTATAAAGCTCTTAACTACTGTACTCTAAAGTACACTAACACCCATAAACTACCTATGTACCCCTAAACCGAGGTCCCCCCACATCGCCGCCACTCAATTAAAAATTTTTAACCCCTAATCTGCCGACCGCCACCTACGTTATCCTTAGGTACCCCTAATCTGCTGCCCCTAACACCGCCGACCCCTGTATTATATTTATTAACCCCTAACCTGCCCCCCACAACGTCGCCGCCAGCTACCTACACCTATTAACCCCTAATCTGCCGACCGGACCGCACTGCTATTATTATAAAGTTATTAACCCCTAATCCGCCTCACTAACCCTATAATAAATAGTATTAACCCCTAATCTGCCCTCCCTAACATCGCTGACACCTAACTTCAAACATTAACCCCTAATCTGCCGACTGGAGCTCACCGCTATTCTAATAAATGTATTAACCCCTAAAGCTAAGTCTAACCCTAACACTAACACCCCCCTAAGTTAAATATAATTTAAATCTAACGAAATTAATTAACTCTTATTAAATAAATTATTCCTATTTAAAGCTAAATACTTACCTGTAAAATAAATCCTAATATAGCTACAATATAAATTATAATTATATTATAGCTATTTTAGGATTTATATTTATGTTACAGGTAACTTTGTATTTATTTTAACCAGGTACAATAGCTATTAAATAGTTAAGAACTATTTAATAGCTAAAATAGTTAAAATAATTACAAAATTACCTGTAACATAAATCCTAACCTAAGTTACAATTAAACCTAACACTACACTATCAATAAATTAATTAAATAAACTACCTACAATTACCTACAATTAACCTAACACTACACTATCAATAAATTAATTAAATACAATTCCTACAAATAAATACAATTAAATAAACTAGCTAAAGTACAAAAAATAAAAAAGAACTAAGTTACAAAAAATAAAAAAATATTTACAAACATAAGAAAAATATTACAACAATTTTAAACTCATTACACCTACTCTAAGCCCCCTAATAAAATAACAAAGCCCCCAAAATAAAAAAATGCCCTACCCTATTCTAAATTACTAAAGTTCAAAGCTCTTTTACCTTACCAGCCCTGAACAGGGCCCTTTGCGGGGCATGCCCCAAGAAGTTCAGCTCTTTTGCCTGTAAAAAAAAAACATACAATACCCAAGCCCCCCAACATTACAACCCACCACCCACATACCCCTAATTCAACCCAAACCCCCCTTAAATAAACCTAACACTAAGCCCCTGAAGATCTTCCTACCTTGTCTTCACCTCACCGGGTTCACCGATCTGTCCAGAAGAGCTCCTCCGATGTCCTGATCCAAGCCCAAGCGGGGGGCTGAAGAGGTCCATGATCCGGCTGAAGTCTTCATCCAAGCGGGGCAGAAGAGGTCTTCCATCCGATTGAAGTCTTCATCCAAGCGGCATCCATCCGGAGCGGAGCGGCAGCATCCTGAAGACCTCCGACGCGGAACATCCATCCTGGCTGACGACTGAACGACGAATGACGGTTCCTTTAAATGACGTCATCCAAGATGGCGTCCCTCGAATTCCGATTGGCTGATTCTATCAGCCAATCGGAATTAAGGTAGGAATATTCTGATTGGCTGATGGAGTCAGCCAATCAGAATCAAGTTCAATCCGATTGGCTGATCCGATCAGCCAATCAGATTGAGCTCGCATTCTATTGGCTGATCGGAACAGCCAATAGAATGCGAGCTCAATCTGATTGGCTGATTCAATCTGATTCGGGCTGGTAAGGTAAAAGAACTTTGAACTTTAGTAATTTAGAATAGGGTAGGGCATTTTTTATTTTGGGGGGCTTTGTTATTTTATTAGGGGGCTTAGAGTAGGTGTAATTAGTTTAAAATTGTTGTAATATTTTTCTTATGTTTGTAAATATTTTTTTATTTTTTGTAACTTAGTTCTTTTTTATTTTTTGTACTTTAGCTAGTTTATTTAATTGTATTTATTTGTAGGAATTTAATTTAATTAATTTATTGATAGTGTAGTGTTAGGTTAATTGTAGGTAATTGTAGGTAGTTTATTTAATTAATTTATTGATAGTGTAGTGTTAGGTTTAATTGTAACTTAGGTTAGGATTTATTTTACAGGTAATTTTGTAATTATTTTAACTATTTTAGCTATTAAATAGTTCTTAACTATTTAATAGCTATTGCACCTGGTTAAAATAAATACAAAGTTACCTGTAAAATAAATATAAATCCTAAAATAGCTATAATATAATTATAATTTATATTGTAGCTATATTAGGATTTATTTTACAGGTAAGTATTTAGCTTTAAATAGGAATAATTTATTTAATAAGAGTTAATTAATTTCATTAGATTTAAATTATATTTAACTTAGGGGGGTGTTAGTGTTAGGGTTAGACTTAGCTTTAGGGGTTAATACATTTATTAGAATAGCGGTGAGCTCCAGTCGGCAGATTAGGGGTTAATGTTTGAAGTTAGGTGTCGGCGATGTTAGGGAGGGCAGATTAGGGGTTAATACTATTTATTATAGGGTTAGTGAGGCGGATTAGGGGTTAATAACTTTATAATAATAGCGGTGCGGTCCGGTCAGCAGATTAGGGGTTAATAAGTGTAGGCAGGTGGAGGCGACGTTGTGGGGGCAGATTAGGGGTTAATAAATATAATATAGGGGTCGGCGATGTTAGGGCAGCAGATTAGGGGTACATAGGGATAATGTAAGTAGCGGCGGTTTACGGAGCGGCAGATTAGGGGTTAATAATAATATGCAGGGGTCAGCGATAGCGGGGGTGGCAAATTAGGGGTTAATAAGTGTAATGCTAGGGGTGTTTAGACTCGGGGTACATGTTAGAGTGTTAGGTGCAGACGTAGGAAGTGTTTCCGCATAGCAAACAATGGGGCTGCGTTAGGAGCTGAACGCGGCTTTTTTGCAGCTCCATTGTTTCCTATGGGGGAATCGTGCACGAGCACGTTTTTGAGGCTGGCCGCTTGCGTAAGCAACTCTGGTATCGAGAGTTGAAGCTGCGTTAAATATGCTCTACGCTCTTTTTTTGGAGCCTAACGCAGCCTTTATGTGGACTCTCAATACCAGAGTTATTTTTATGGTGCGGCCAGAAAAAAGCCGGCGTTAGCTACACGGGTCCTTACCGACAAAACTCTAAATCTAGCCGTAAATTAATGCTGGAGAGAATGTTGTGTTCCAAGCAAAAGATAGCCTGAGAATAATATCCAAATGTATTGGGGGGGGGTTTTTGGTACAATTATATTAGTTGTTTAAATATTGGAAAACCAATTACTCTTCTAGTCTGAATGCTGCACTTTCCGTTCTAACAGGACATGGAAAGCACACAATTTCCAGAATTACAGGAAAAGAGGACAAAATAAATAATATACGTTTTTGTTTAAATTATAAATGTGAGTTTTATTGTGCTTTTAACTCTTAGAAGGTGACAGATAAAAAGTTTAGCCATGACACGTTTGATTGTAACATTCTGCAACAATGGAAATTAATTAAATGATTATCTATCTATCTATCTATCTATCTATCTATCTATTAATTGCTGTAACATAATATGTCTCTGTTTATTTGTTAATATCTTCTTTTTGTACACATCATAAGAACATAGTAAAATCTGGTAAAAAAATTAGGGTCTTTTTATATTATCTGCCTGCTTTGGATATAATGATGTTTAGGAGAATAAAGAGTTTTTTCACCCTAAGCACAGGAGACACGATAGAGCCCTCCAAGCTCCAGGGGATGATTTTATTTTTAGTATTTGTAACATACAAAAGCAATATTCCTGATAAAGGTATAGGGAAACAGATCATTACAAGAGATCTTGTGCCCATGAGCATATGCATGTATATGGGTGAGATTTTGCACCTGTATTCTTGAGCATGCATGTGTGTGCTTCTGGCTTTTAACGCACTAATGCACCACTTTCATACACAAATATTTACACTCCTGTAAACAATGGTATGCTTGTCGTCTACTGCAAATTCATAACAAAGATATATACCTGGCTAAAGCATTGCTCATCTAAAACTTCTCATAAGCAGCATTTGGTAGCAGACGTTTGTGGGAGTTATAGTCCCAGATATTGGGCTGTATGTGACTGCAGGCTGGAGGGCAACAAGTGCTTACACAAACACAATGACACATACACACAAACACACCGACACATACACACAAACACCCCCACACATACACACAAACACACCGACACATACACACAAACACCCCCACACATACACACAAACACACCGACACATACACACAAACACACCCACACATACACACAAACACACCGACACATACACACAAGCACACCCACACATACACACAAACACACCGACACATACTCACAAACACACCCACACCCAAACAAACACACCCACACAAACACACCGACACATACACACAAACACACCCACACATACACACAAACACACTCACACATACACACAAACACACCCACACATACACACAAACATACCAACACATACTCACAAACACACCCACACATACACACAAACACAACCACACACCCACACAAACACACCCACACCCAAACAAACACATCCACACATACACACAAACACACCCACACATACACACAAACACAACCACACACCCACACATACACACAAACACAACCACACACCCAAACAAACACACCCACACCCAAACACATCCACGCATACACACAAACACACCCACACATACACACAAACACACCCACACCCAAACACATCCACGCATACACACAAACACAAAAACACACACACATACACACAAATACAAACACACCCACCCACACACACAAACACATCATCAGTCACATAAAAACAAACACACACACACAAACACACCCACACCTAAACACAAATACACCCACACTTTCACACAAACACGCCCACACATTCACACAAACACACCCACACACAAACACACACACACATTTAAACTCTCACACCAAAGAATATTTTATATTATAAAAATATAAAAAATAGTTGGAGGAATGATTAATTTATGGATATTTAAATATTTTTAACATTTTAATGGAAATTTAAACTTTGGCATTAATGTATGTTTTTGCCATACAGAATTATAAGCCTATTGTGGTCACACCGAGAGTAAAGTACCTCCCATACCTTAACACAAACCTATAAATGTACCAACCATAAGAAAAAACATACTAGACACCAGAATTGAAGAAAAGACCAGGTCATTTTTATTAACAATAGCATATTATAACTAACTAAAATTTTAACATAGGATGGAGGCAAGTGAGCCCCTATTTATTTAGAACACTCAGAAATCAGCGAGCCTGGAGGCTTCTATGGAGCATGCTATGCCCAAACAGAGGCTATGGGGCATATTTAACAATGTGCGAGCGGACATGATACGAAGTAGCATATCATGTCCACTGCACATTGCTGCACATCGATAAATGCCAACAGCTTATGCTGTCGGCATTTATCATTGCACCAGCAGTTCTTGTGAACTGCTGGAGCAACGCCGCCCCCTGCAGATTCATGGCCAATCGGTCGCTAGCAGGTGGTGTCAATCAACCTGATCGTATTCGATCGGGTTGATTTCTGTCCACGGCCTCAGAGCAGACGGACAAGTTATTGAGCAGTGGTCTTTAGACCGCTGCTTCATAACTACTGTTTCCGGCGAGCCTTCAGGGTGCGAGCCTTCGAGGGGCATCAAGCTCCATATGGAGCTTGATAAATATGCCCCTTTGAGTTATCTCATGACCTACTATAAAAGAGAGGAACTATGCCACCATCTGCAACGTCTTCCTCTTGCTAGCAGCCTGGTCATCACTCCCCCAACATCTCTGACATTAAGAAAGGGAGCAACCTCACCCTGCTAGAGTGTGGTATGTACTCCAAACCTTAGTGGGCTCCAGGCATCACTTGGCCGTTAAAATGGTTAATGTATCCAGGGATGAGCTGCATCTTAAAGACAACATGCAGACCACACAGATCTTCCTAGAACAGTTCCTACTTCTGAAGGATAAGTCTGTCTACATCCCTTGAACTGCAACGTATTTACACACATGACTCCTCCTCTTTCCTTTCCCTACAGGCCATAGCCAGTCTATCTGGCTCTTCACTTATATGTACTACCTGTGTATTGTATGTGTACTGTAAGTATGCTGTATGTGTACTGTATGTACAGTATGCTGCATGTGTATTGTATGTCTATTGTATGTGTATTGCATGTGTACTGTATGTGTACTGCATGTGCACTGAATATGTACTGTAAGTATGCTGCATGTGTGCTGCATGTGTATTGTATTTGTACTGCATGTGTACTGTATGTGTATTGTATGTGTATTCTATGCGTACTGTATGTGTACTATAGAGTGTGAGCGTATATGTGTGCTGTGTGCAGTATATATTAATATTATATGTGTGCTGTGTGCAGTATATATTAATATTATATATATATATATATATATATATATATGTATTATATATATTTTTAAACATCCAGACCCATCATTTCAATTTGTGAAAATGCTGAACATGCTCGTCAACCTTCTAATGTTGTCCCTCAAGAGAAAAATGTTGAACATGCTCTGATATTGAGCTTCAAGTTATTTGAACACCCAGGAAGATGAGACATAGCCTAGGAGAACCTCTGCCTTATCTCTGATTAATTAATTGCAAGGTAAACCTTGACAGGTTTGGATAAGGCTGCTAATTAATAAAACATTCCACTGCATTTGAAAAGCAGAGCGCTGTATGATATCATTTTTGTAGTGACTTCTAGACTAAATCTCGTATACACACTCTTTGCGGGGAGGTCTTCTTTTCTGACAATAAATTATTGTGTGGTAAGAACAATGAATGTAAAGTGTTACTTAATGCAGATGTGAAGAATCTGTGAAAGAAGATCATATGCAGAGGGCGTCTCCTAGTGTAAGATTGCGATTATAAAGGGGATCATGTATGTCTTGTGTTATGGTAATACTCACAAGAGTGGCAGCACCCAATGTGCTAAATAATGCAGGCTGGGAGCTCTCTGTGTCCCAGCTCACTGGTCCTAGGAGTAGAGAATAAGGTCCAAAACGAATCCCAAACGAAGAATCTGTGAAAGAAAGTCACATACTAGTGTAATACTGTGATTTTAAAGGGGAGCATGTATATCTTGTGTTGTGGTTATACTCACAAGAATGGCAGCACCCAATGGGCTAAATGATGCAGGCTGGGAACTCTCAGTACCCCAGCTAACTGATCTTAGGTATGGAGAATAAAGGATCAGTGGTCCTGGTATCCGTAACAGGCAGATCAAACCAAGCTCAGGCTTCCAAAAAGTTCCATACATTTTATTTAAAAACAGGATTAAAAAACTGAGGGTGCATGCATTCACCTAAAGCATATAAAAACAATGCAATTAACAGATTGCAACACGTTTCTCAGCTGTGCTAGCTGTTTCATCAGACATCTGTTAAAAAACTTGAAGCACTGGCTTTTAAACATGAACTGACCAATCCCCTCCCTTGAGCTGTGTGCATTTCTAGAGTTGCTAAACAACTGATGACATTAATCGCATCCAAAAGCATAACACATTGTTCTTAAACACAATAAACCCGTATATGTGAATTTGTAATAAAAGTTCTAAATACATATGATCGTTGCATATAAGGATCTAATATATTTCATATTACCATATTGTGCCAAACCTCTAAGGTAATGATTAAATCTTAATTAGACTGTTTGGACGTCACCTTACTAATATATCACCTTACTTATGATTGATATATACTGTGTTAGCTGTTAGACAAATTTGCAATACAAGAATACACTTGTAATCAATACTTGATATATAGGGGTATGAAGTGTTGTCAGAATTGTGTCAATAAAACTTGGCAAGCCTGTCTGTCACGTCTTTAAAGCGGTCATAGGTACACACTTGAATCTCAACAACAGGTTACATGTACAGTAATATTAGGCTATATCGTCCTCTCTTGCCATAATAGATAGATAGTATATGTGGTGGGGGAGCATAATCGTTATTGCCCTAATTTAAATTACTCCACAATTATCTAATGTTAAACACACAACCATGAACATCCGCTAAGTCACCACAATGAAATGAAATATCACTAGGCTATATTGTCTTATATAATTACAGTGAATTTATCGTATACAGAATATACTGGGAAAGCGAAGAAATTAATATGCTGGTTTAAACTTGTAGAATATATCCGCTACTTTCATGTTATGGGGGAGCGTAATCGTTATTGCCCTAATTTAAATTAGTTCACAATTATCTCATATTAAATAAGCAACCAAGAGTATCCGGTAAGTCAACACAAAGAGTAACCAGTAAAATATCACTAGGCTCTATTGCCTTTTATAATTACAGTGAATTTCCTGTATACAAAATATACTGGGAAGGCGAAGATATTAATATTCTAGTTTACTCTTGTAGAATATATCCGCTACTTTCCTGTAGTGTACTACCTATACTGAATATATAGTCAGGAACAATGTAGTTGTAGTATTACGTGTGTAGTAATATTAGGCTATATCATCCTTTCTTCCAAAAATAGGTGGCTAGTATATATTATGGGGGAGTGTAGTCGTTATTACCCTAATTTAAATTACTCCACAACTATCTTGGGCGCGATACGATATACGGTGTAGTTTTCGGCGCAAGCAAGGGAACCCACGCCGCCCGTAGTTTTACCTCGCACATCGGGGTATTACATATATGGCGCCGGCAGTTCCTAAAGTGCCGTAAGTTAGACAAACTAGCGATGTCCAGAAATAAGCGTAACTACAAATTTCTGGAGTCGCCAGTTACTTACGGCTCTTTAGAAACTGCCTGCTCCTAAAAAAACTAACTAAAGTATAAAATCTCCTGTAACTATCTAACACACCTCCCAAAAAACTAATAATAAATGTATTAACCCCTAGACCGACAACCCCCCACAACGCAATAAGCCTAATTATTAACCCCTAAACCGCCATAGCCCACACCGCAATAAACCTATCCTAGTATTAACCCCTAAACCGCCGCTTCCGAAGCCCACCGCCACCTACATTATATTATTAACCCCTAAACCGCCGCTCCTGGATCCCGCCGCCACCTACATTATATTTATTACCCTCTATTCTGACCCCCCTACACCGCCGCCACCTACATTAAATATATTAACCCCTAATCTGATCCCCTACACCGCCGCCACCTACATTAAGTATATTACTCCCAAACCTAAGTCTAACCCTAACACCCCATAACTTAATTATTATTTAAATAAATCTAAATAATATTAATATTATTATCTAAAGTATTCCTATTTAAAACTAAATACTTACCTATAAAATAAACCCTAATATAGCTACAATATAATTAATAATTACATTGTAGCTATTTTAGGATTTATATTTATTTTACAGGTAACTTTGTATTTATTTTAACTAGGTACAATAGTTAATAACTATTTAATAGCTACCTAGTTAAAATAATTACAAAATTACCTGTAAAATAAATCCTAACCTAAGTTACAAATACACCTAACACTACACTATCAATAAATTAATTAAATAAATTAACTACAATTATCTAATATAAAATACAATTAAATAAACTAAACTATATTACAAAAAAACAAACACTAAATTACCAAAAATAAAAAAATATTACAAGAAATTTAATCTAATTACACCTAATCTAAGCCCTCTAATAAAATAAAAAAGCCCCCCAAAATAATAAAATTTCCCTACCCTAAACTAAATTACAAAGTAACCAGCCCTTAAAAGGGCTTTTTGCTGTGCATTGCCCAAAAGTAATCAGCTCTTTTACCTGTAAAAAAAAAGCAATACAATACCCCCCCAACATTACAACCCACCACCCACACACCCCTACTCTAAAACCCACCCAATCCCCCCTTAAATAAACCTAACACTACCCCACTGAAGATCACCCTACCTTGAGCCGTCTTCACCCAGCCGAGCCGAACTCTTCATCTGATGCGGGCACAAGTGGTCCTCCAGACTGGCAGAAGTCTTCATCCAATCGGGGCAGAAGAGGTCCTCCATCCAGCAGAAGTCTTCATCCAAGCGGCATCTTCTATCTTCATCCTTGCGGCGATGAATGACAAACATCGGTCTATTTGAAATATTGTTTAACAAATAAAGAGAATACACTCTTATCTGTGAAATAACATTCATAATAAATGTAATACTTATTTGGCATAGATAGTTTATAGACACAAATCATATTGTGTAATACATTGGTATAGCAAGCTTATTTATGCTACAGTATTATGGTTTGCGAAAGACATTGTGATAAGGCTAAAATAGGAGTGTATTAAAGTGACAGTGTAATATGTAATATATACATTGTTAACATTGCGGTGTATATAATGAGTGATGCACAGCAAAATTTGTAAAAGCAATTAAATATAGGAGTGTACGAAAAGAACACAAAATAAATATAAAATACAGTATATAACATGTGATTATAATTACCAAATATCTGAATATTAGGTGACTTAATAAAGAATAAAAGCAACCCTGAGATATGTGTGTTGCGAACATAGACTCTCAACATTTAAGTGAAAAGACAGAATCACGTCATATGGTATAGACATAACTGTACATAGACAGATACAGTGTGGAAACGTATGTGAAATATATTAGTGATAGGTGATGTTGGAATTAATACACTCCAAAGGGACTTGGAGAGGAAAAAGGGGGAAAAAAACACATGAGGATGTGGTTTTATGGGAAGCTCACAATCAAATTTGAGAAATAAAATATGAAAGTAGATACTATATATATACTGTATATCCAATATGTGAATTGTCCAAGTAAATAATGTATTTTATGGGATCTAAAGAAACATTAAATAATTATTCTGTTCATTCATCCCTTTTGGAAATACACTATCCATTAGATATATCCATCTGGTTTCTGGTTTTAATAGTGCATTTTCATGATCTCCTCCCCTTAGGCCTAATGACACTTTTTGTATGCCATAGCATTTTAAGTCTGAAGTTTTGGGATTGGTGGTATTTATGAAAATGTGAAGCTACAGATGTGATTTTTTTTATTTTTGGACACATCACTGGGAGCATTGCATATATTGCGCAGGTGTTCCATAACTCTTGTGTGTAACTTTCTGGAGGTCATGCCTCTATATATTTTTGGGCATGTGCACTGAAGGGCATATATGACACCCATGTAGTTACAACTGATGTAATTTTTTTTTTTTTTCTTTATTTTTATTGAGACCAAAATATAACAATAACAGTAGATTAATGATAGGATCATTGGATAAACATAGAAAACATTAACAGAGTTTGACACAGTCAATTGTTGTTGTACAGCCAGTATGAATTCCAAAAGAATTATATCATAGTGTCATATTTTCGGTAATCTGATATAGAGGCAATGATCTAAATAGTGAATCAGTATAGTCTCAGTTCTTTTTTTTTTTTAAAAAAGAAGGGGGCTCGTATAATGTGTAATGTGGATGAGTAGTTATCTCTGTGGTAGATATATATGGGTATATAGATGAAGGTTTAGAGAATATATACTCTGCAGAGATATAGCAATAAAGTAATATGTGATCCTGGGAGGAGGAGGAGGGGGTGAGGAGGAGGGGAAAAGGAGAGGGAGAAAAAAAAAAGGGGGGGGAGGTATAGGGGAGAAGGGAGCGAGCAGCCTAGGGGCCTGCATGAGATGGCCGATGTACACAAGGGAAGCACAAAGGTAGGGGGGACCTAGGTTGGAGAATTTGTTATACAGGTTGTACTCCAATTAGGGAATTTCATGAGCCACGGGGACCAGATCTCAAAGAATGAGTCAACCTTGTCTAGTACCTTACATGAGTACTGCTCCATTTGCCCAATATGTTGGATCACAGCTAGGGCTTGTAAAAGAGATGAGGGACTCTCCTTCTTCCATGACCTAGCTATGGTCAATTTTGTAGGCATGAGAACATAAATTGCAAGGGCTTCATTTGGGGGGTCAAGATTTGACATCTGGGAGTGGAGGAGGGCTGTCTCTGGGATATGCTGTAGGTTGATTCCTAATGTGTGGAGAAGGTTATAAACTTTTTTCCATAGCGGCTGGATGACCAGGCAAGACCACCAGATGTGTTGTGCTGTACCTATGTGTCCACAACGTCTCTAGCAGTTGGATGTGTGGGTGTTATAGATTCTGTGTAATGTAACCGGGACTAGGTGCCAGCGGATGAGAATTTTGTAGTGTATCTCCCAGAGGGTGGCGCAATGTAATAATTTTTTAGTTACTGTAATTCTGGCTTGCCAGAGTTAAATGTCAGCATGCCTCAAAGCTAAGGTTGATCGGGATTTGGAATTTAGCACATAAAGTAGGATGTGAGAGCCACCTGTCATTTTCGTAAAAGTCGTAAAAGTCCGTCACTAGCAGTATCTGTCTGTTCCGCCAAGCTTCAGGGTGGGAATCTGGTAGGCAAAAAAGTGCCCCTGGGATAGTGAGCACAGGCGATGGGTTGTGCCTAATCTGATCCCATAACTGGAAAGCATGTTTAAATATCTGAAGTGTGATGTTCAGATGTTGTCTATGGGCGGGAATCCACAAGAGATCTGCGAGTGAGATTGAGAGTGGGAGCAGTTCCGATTCAAGCGTATGCCATCTCGAGAGTCGTTCTGTATTATTCCAAGCTAATAAATGTGAGAGTCTGGCCGCGTGATAATAATTTATAAGGTTTGGGAGGGTGAGGCCTCCTTGTTCAATTGGTTTCCCTAGAGTCCGTCTAGAGGTCCTGGATCTTTTGTCTCTCCATACGTAAGTCGTTATCAGGCTCTGCATTTTATTCAGAGTGGACCTCGATATATTGTATGGTATGGATCTAAAGAGATAAGATATTTTGGAAAGAAAAGACATTTTTATTGCAGCAATGCAACCAGTCCAGGAAATCTCATGAAATTCCCAAGTATCTAGAAGTCTCCTAAATTCCGGGAGTCTGTCTGAGTAATTGTGGGATATAGTGATAGATGGGTCTGGACTAAGGGATAATCTCAAAATCTTGAGTGAGGATTTGTTCCAATGAAACTTATATTTTCTTTGAAGTTGTGTGAGGTCAGGAGGTGGTATATGTATGGGAGTGCTTCTGTTTTTGTAATGTTAAGCTTATAGTAGCTCAATTTACTGAATTCTTTAATAATCTTGAAGACTGAGGGCAATGACTCATTAGGTGTAGTTAGCATAAGTGTGATGTCATCAGCATATAATGAAATAGTATGTACCTGTGACCCAACCTGGAGCCCTGTTACTCGCGAATCTATCCTAATGCACTGTGCAAGGGGCTCTATAGCTAAGGCAAATAGGAGGGGAGACAGCGGACATCCCTGCCTGGTGCCGTTGGTTATGGGGAATAGGGCAGACTGGAATCCAACTCCTCGTACCCTGGCCGAGGGGCTAGAGTAAAGTGCTTTAACCGCTAAGACAAAGGGGTCTGGGATTCACAAGGACTCCATTACTTTCCATAGATATTCCCATCTGACCCTGTCAAATGCTTTTTCAGCATCCAGAGACAGGGCCAGAAGGGGGACCCCTTGTATTGATGCAAAGTGCAAGAGGTCCAGGATACATCTTGTTGTCGCGTCAGGGCCCTCTCTATGTGGGCAACTGATGTAATTTTTAATAGTATGTTTAGAATCGAATCTGTCAGTTATGGTACCTTCCCACAGGAACAGAATATTGTTGATGTAATGAATCCACATTGGGATATTTTTGGTAAATCGATCATTAACATCCGAGAACACAGAAGTTTGTTCCCACCAGCCAAGAAACAAATTGGCATAAGTGGGTGCACACGGCATACCCACAGGCAGATCAAACCAAGCTCAGGCTTCCAAAAAGTTCAGTACATTTTATTTAGAAACAGGATTAAAAAACTGAGAGTGCATGCATTCACCTAAAGCATATAAAAACAATACAATTAACAGATTGCAACACGTTTCTCAGCTGTGCTAGCTGTTTCATCAGGCATCTGTTAAAAAACTGGAAGCACTGGCTTTTAAACATGAACTGACCAATCCCCTCCCTTGAGCTGTGTGTATTTCTAGAGTTGCTAAACAACTGATGACATTAATCACATCCAAAAGCATAACACATTGTTCTTAAACACAATAAACTCGTATATGTGCATTTGTAATAAAAGTTCTAAATACATATGATCGTTGCAGATAAGGATTTAATATATTCCATATATTACCATCTCTAAAAAGACAGTGGCCAGCAATCTATTCGAACAGTAATTGACCATCACTATAAAAAGCTAAATACATTTTTATGCATCAACAATATGTAAAAGGTTTGTGCCCTATATAATTCTTTTTGAAGCGTGGATCTCTTGATTGTAAACTGATTTACTCTATGGGGATTTTTTTAGCCAACGCTATAGTGAAAAGCCTGTGTTGGGTATCCAAGTTGCCGAGTACACTCTAGTACAGCAACAAACCTGGATGATACTTCCGAGTGTGTCACAAGGGGCGTGACATATACGTCACGATGGGCGTGTTTAGTTAGCATAATGTGTGAGATTGTAACCAAGTCCGGCAACATGTCTGTAAAAATTACCAATGACGTAGTATCTACTTAAAGAAAATGGAAATTTCCCAATACAGCCAATAGCTGCAAAATCTTAGTGCATCCGACCCATTGAGATGATAAAGTGTATATAAATAGTGTATGTGTATAGAAACTTTTATGACCAATGTGATGTGTGGATAATCTTAATGGTGATTTGAAAGGTTGTGTCGAATGGAAAGTGCCTATGCATGTTGCATTTTAAAAAAGACTCTGCTGATGTTAAGTAGTGAAATGAAAAACCTAAAAAACAATGTGTAAATAAATCTTGTATATAATGAAGTGATCCATCTCCTACTTCTATAGGATAATACATGAACTAGGACAAACTAATTATGTTGTTCGAATAGATTGCTGGCCTCTGTCTTTTTAGAGATGGTAATATATGGAATAAATTAGATCCTTATCTGCAACGATCATATGTATTTAGAACTTTTATTACAAATGCACATATACGGGTTTATTGTGTTATGCTTTTGGATGTGATTAATGTCATCAGATGTTTAGCAACTCTAGAAATACACACAGCTCAAGGGAGGGGATTGGTCAGTTCATGTTTAAAAGCCAGTGCTTCTAGTTTGTTAACAGATGTCTGATGAAACAGCTAGCACAGCTGAGAAACGCGTTGCAATCTGTTAATTGCATTGTTTTTATATGCTTTAGGTGAATGCATGCACCCTCAGTTTTTTAATCCTGTTTTTAAATAAAATGTACTGAACTTTGTGGAAGCCTGAGCTTGGTTTGATCTGCCTGTTACGGATACCAGGACCACAGGTCCTTTATTCTCCATACCTAAGATCAGTTAGCTGGGGTACTGAGAGTTCCCAGGCTGCATCATTTAGCACATTGGGTGCTGCTATTCTTGTGAGTATAACCACAACACAAGATATACATGCTCCAGTTTAAAATCGCAGTATTACACTAGGAGGAGCCCTCTGTATGTGATCTTCTTTCACAGGTTCTTCATTTGGGATTCGTTTTGGACCTTATTCTCTACTCCTAGGACCAGTGAACTGGGACACAGAGAGCTCCTAGCCTGTATTATTTAGCACATTGGGTGCTGCCACTTTCGCAAAAATACTGGACACTTAAATGTCCAGTCTTTTAAATTCTGCACATATGGAGCAGAGGGACAGGCAAGGGGATCAAATTACTATTTTGTATATGTGCTACTAGCAATCAAAGAGGTAAAATTATTTATTTGAGCGTTACTGGTGGCAAAGGGGTGCAATGACTGGTTGGTTGTGAAACATATACATGGTGGGATCAAGAGTGGGGGCTTTTGCAGGGGCGTTGTGTGACCCCACCTTCCATTGTTACCAGTCACCCACAGATTGTCCAGTATTTTTGTGGAGGACAGCTGGAATCTCTAGGTGGACCAGACCTATGTAATCTTCCTAGACACATAGAAGACACAGAAATGGACTGTACTCTCGAGCCTGAATGGGTACACATCCCATGCCATAAGGAAAATTAGATAAATGGGCTTTGAACCCAGACTGGTTTGGGGTTAACTGCCTGAATCACTGTAAGCAGATGTCTGAGGTCTGGTGAGTTTTTCTAATGGCATAAATTGTACTCATTCTCGTATCACTTATTCTGATAGATACATTTCTGGAGTTTTTCCCCACATGCTAGAATGGACTGTTTTATAGAGTTTTTTTTAATTAAAGTTTCTTCTGTAATGTGTTTGTGTAATGCTAGTGTTCTTCACAGTGAAACTCAGACTGTGAGTTTGAGAAGTAAATAATTACAACATGGTTGTGGCTCAGTTGAATATAATGGTGCAACTGATAGATAATGACCGGGGGGGGGGGTATACATTTGTAATAAGTATAGTTTATTTTTTTTCTGCAACGTGTTTTATTTCATCTAGGCCATTGTAATTTACACATGAAATTCATGTTCATACAGTGTCCAGTGTTTTGTAAAATCGCAATGACTTGGGCCTTCAGTAGCGGACCTACTTAACAAAAAATTGTTGGGCTCCCTCAAACTCAGTAGTAAGCAATAGTAATACTATACATGATGATAGATAGATAGATAGAATGTACATAATGATTGTACACATTCTGCACACGCCTCCTATGTATACACTGGCAGCTATGGGCACCTCCAGCACTTGGGCCCTGGTGCCATTGCATCTGCTGCACCATCGGTAGTTCCTTCCCTGCCTTTCATACAACATATACACATTGCCGAGACAACATAGACAGATGCATAGATTTCTGCCTGTATTACTTACCGTATTACATCAATACTAAGCATTTGATGTGAGCTGTTTCTGTCCTTACTGAAGCTGCCTGTAATGTATTGTTCTTGTTTTTCCTCTGTCAGCTATTCAGAGGGAGAAAAAGAAAAGCTCTGGCTTTTAATGTTACATAAATGATTGCCATTAAACTTGTTTATCTCTCTGACTGGAAACCTACAGTATAGCATTTCTATCAGAATGACTAATCACGCTGCCTATTTCCTAAGGTAACTTTAATAAAAAATCTGTTTTGCACAATGAAAACCAACAAATGGCTGCACAAAACGGAAACATTTATTGGCTAATTGATGTTAATAGATGTAAGCAATGAAGACCACACACATTTTCTGCAGACACCAAGCATAAATATTATTAGAGATTTTTTTCTTATCCAAGCTCACTAATACTGCACACACCTTCTGGTTAGAAATACAGATATGAATCCAGTGAAGCACTCAATGTAAATTTAAATAACTTGTTGAAACCCTAAAGTGTTTCTGAAATGTTTGTTTCTCTAATTGAGCAAATGTAAATCACAATTTCCAAACATCTGTACTCCCACTTTAAGCAAGCAAATAATGTACTGTGTTCATTCTCGTGCAAAGGATTTCATGTTTATAATCTAGATTTCCGAGCATTTGATGGACTTTTTGCTAAGCCTATAAATATATACAACTTAAATGCAGCTATCTTACAAACCATATTGAAATAAACCAACAGAAATTCCGAGATATTTCATGTTTAATTTAACGTAATAATAAAAGAGCTGTTGGTTGTATATTTAATGATGTGTTTACAACAAAATATTTATTGTAAAAGTGTTGTTATACAAATTTTGCGCTAACCCAATAATTTTCTCTTGCAACATTTAATATTACATCACCTTACAAAGCAAAAATAAAAATGTGTCATTAGGAAGAGACAATTAATAGGACATGTAAGGCATTGTATATATATATATATATATATATATATATATATATATATATATGAAAGGACTGTGGTAATGACACAGGTGTATGCTTCAATAAACAACAAATTTTCTTGACAATCTAGTGAGAGTGGAGGACCTATTCACATTGATATATATATATATATATATATATATATATATATATATATAATATATATATATATATATATATATATATATAATACAGGTAGCCCTCAGTTTACGCTGTGGTTAGGTTCCAGAAGGAATGGTTGTAAATCAAAACCGTTGTAAATTGAGACCCAGTTTATAATGTAAGTCAATGAATGGGAGGTGAGGGAGATAGGTTCCAGGCTCCTCTCAAAATTGTCATAAGTAACCCCTAATACATTATTGTTAAAGCTTTGAAATGAAGACTTTAAATGCTAAACAGCATTATAAACCTAATAAAATAATCACACAACACAGAATATATAATTCAACTAAGTTAAATGAACAAAAACATTTGCTAAATAGCATTATAAACCTAATAAAATAATCACACAACACAGTCTTCACTTGCATTTTTCTGCAAACCGTTATTTCTATGCATTCTAATCTGGACTGATTTATAGACAGGAAGATCGTGTTCCTTTGAAATCTGCTTGATAGCTCAGGTCTGGTTAAACTGATTAATTTCAGCTTGCTTGGCTTTGCTGCAACACAAGCGGACAGCTCCACCTACTGCCTATTTTAATAAATGCACTGCTTCTCAATGCTTTTCAATAGCAGTCACATGACTGGAAAAAAAGTTTGTTATTCTGAAACGGTGTAAATTGAACCGTTGTAAAACTAGGGCCACCTGTATATATATTATTATATCATATATATATATTAGTTTTTTTTGTCCACTTACAAGCCCAGTGAGTGCAGGTCATATGGTATTTGACATATCCTGAATGTTCCTGAAACTCTGGCAGGTGAGAGTACAAATCACCTTAATATATATATATATATATACCTCCAAAAACAGTCACTCTCCGGTTTTTCAATCACATACTTTGTTTAATAACAGTGACGTTTCAAGGCCAACCCCTTCCTTAGACCTTAGTCAGAGAAAGGGGTTTCCCCCGAAATGTCACTGTTATTAAACAAAGTGTGCGATTGAAAAAATGGAGAATGCCTGTCTGTTTTTGGAGGTCTGTATTACACTAAGTAAGTACAAAGAGGTGGAAAAGGAAGCGCTAAAAGCTAAATCCTCAAAGGACATAAAAATATATTGACCAAATGTTTGGGTGGGGTAAGGGGTATTATTCAATAAAACTGTTGCTTTAAATATCAAAAACAATGCTTTATTGCAGAAGCCAAATGGCATAAGTACAAACAAGCTACTTGTATAAAAACACATACAATCACATAAAAACATGCATAGCTAGAATGTATTTAGTGTAGATGTCGGTATATTGCAGATTAAAAAACGAGTAGTACAAATTAACCTGTATATGGAATATTTATGAGTTGCGCATACAATTAGAACAGCATATATGAACTAATAGTAGGGTGCTCAAACTGTAGAAAAGTCATAGCAATGTTCTGTATATACTTCCAAAGAAAATAAGGTATTGAGTAGTATGCTGGGGTTTCTTCCCCACTGTAGCTCTAAAAGGCTACATACTCACAGTTCCTTTATAGCGCTTTTCTTCTAGATATCCTACACAGACTGCTTACCCACCCAGAGGCACGATTTGTAATCCAATACGTATTCTGATAAAACATTACACTACAGTGCACCCTGGATATTAAAGCAATTAGAGTGAGTGCTGGGTCCTGCATTTTGTATCATATATATATATATATATATATATATATATATATATATATATGTATATATATATATATATCATATGTAAATACAGTATATAGATAGATAAATAGATAGATATACCCTTGCAACACATTTTCGTTTTTATTTATTTTTTTGTAGCCCTCTGCGTGTTAATTATGTACAAAGAATGTGTATAGTGGTCGGCCATGGTTACCTTAGGTTACTCTTACTGTGATAGCAGATTCAGTTAGTTATTATTGCTTTAGCTTCTGAACATCTATTTCATTATACTCTTAACATCACCATGCACTCCCTTGAGCGCACTTTCAATCAAATGCTCTGCTGAAGGTTCGTACTTATGAAGAGAAATCAGAAAAGGTGGGAGACAGTAAGTGGCTCCCTAGGGACTTTGAAATCAATATTATTGTATTTAAGGAAATATGATATGCGGCAACTATTACTCATGCACACACACACTCACACGTGTGGATATGAAATTGTCTCTCAAATCCCAGCATTATTCTGTAAACATTTTCACCACACAGATCGCACTGTTTTTTCTTGCACATTAAAAGGTGGCGAGCTTTATCCAAATTACTCAAAACACTAATTACTCTGAAAGGAAAACCTATGCATATGAAAATATATTTTAAGATACAATGCACTGAAAACATTGTAATTTGTTTTGTATTAGGCGTATGATTAATGTTGAACCATATGCCGGGTTCTTCCTATGTACTTTGTTCTACATTACAATTTTTTACCTAGCAGAGAGCTCTCATTATTTCTTTGGGAGATATCTCGCAACTCACAGGAAAAGTCCCTTTTTTATAAATTCCATGAGGGCTGCTCCTGCGAGTGTCAGACTGGAAAACCAGTCTAGGCTGGCGAATAGTTTAGAATCTGACTCATAAACACAAGCTCACACACAGATAGATACACAACCACACTCACTCATACATAGAAATACATACTCATACGTATCAGACACATAATGACACAAATAGGGACAGACACTGATAAGCATATACATACTCACCCACACAACCCAACATTGTGCACACAACTCACAAGTTCCTTCCAACTTTACAGATCGGAGCCAAAGTGTACTAGATAGATTATATATAAATATATATACTGTATACAGGTGGCCCTCGGTTTACAATGGTTCAATTTACACCGTTTCGGAATAACAACCTTTTTTTCAGTCATGTGACTGCTATTGAAAAGCATTGAGAAGCAGTGCATTGATTAAATAGCCTGTAGGTGGAGCTGTCCGCTTGTGTTGCAGCAAAGATATGCAAGCCAAGCAAGCTGATATTAATCAGTTTAACCGGACCTGAGCTATCGAGCAGATTTCAAAGGAACAAGATCTTCCTGTCTATAAATCAGTCCAGATTGGAATGCATAGAAATAACTGTTTTCAGAAAAATGCAAGTAAAGTCTGTGTTGTGTGATTATTTTATGAGGTTTATAATGCTGTTTAGCAAATGTTTTTGTTCATTTAACTTAGTTTAATTATATATTCTGTGTTGTGTGATTATTGTATTAGGTTTATAATGCTGTTTAGCATGTAATGTCTTCATTTCAAAGCTTTAAAAATAATGTATTAGGTGTTACTTATGACAATTTTGAGAGGGGCCTGGAACATATATATATATATATATATATATATATATATATATATATATATATATATATATATAGAGAGAGAGAGAGAGAGAGAGAGAGAGAGAGAGAGAGAGATAGACCGACAGCTAGATATAGAGAGATAGACAGACAGACAGATACTGTGTGTGTGTATATATATATATATATATATATATATATATATATATATTGGTGGTTCAAGTGAACAGAGGCACTCTCCGTATGGTGAAAAAGTAGGTGCTTTTATTTCTATCACATTAGAATAAACGTTTTCGGGCTGTGATGCCCGTCATCAGACTCCTGTGATTACAAACAGTGTAAAAGTGTTATTACCTGACAGAGGCCTAAATAGCCCACAAGCTGTCCTGCCGCACCGGAATACCGGAAGTGACGCATAAGCGTCTGACGTCATCACGTCGGTTACAGTAGCGCCCGGATTGCTCCTGGAAGGCAATAGAAAAATAATAAAACAGTGCATATAATAGTGATTACTTTCAATAACATATAATGTACATATCAATAAGTGACAAAACATGTAGGGATAAGTGTATGATGTATCATATAAATTAAATAATGAGAAAGTAGTCATATGTGGTGAGTAGTGTATATTACTAAAAAGAAGGGTTAAAATTAAAATGTGGTCTGTAAGGAGGCTTGTTATGGCAAATATTCTCTTCATATTCAGCCAATATTTCTAATATATAGGGCTTGGGCATTATATTAATTAGTAATAATATGATAGGAGGACAAGTACATTATTACCCCATATTTGGTAAGAATTAGAGGGACTCTAGATTGTCAGAGTTTGAGGACTATGAATATCTACATGGTCTTGATGATTGTTGCTTCATATTGATAATAAAGGCAATCTGAAGATTAATATTGTGATGATATTTATACTAGCATAAGAGTAATTTGGTTACAAGTAACTACGCCAGTCTTGGTGGGTGTTTAGACCCCCTGGTGTCAGAGTACCCAATTCAAAGGTCCATTTTGCTTCCAATTGTAGCAATCTTCGCCCCCTATCACCTACTCTAGGGGAGGGGGGTACATGGTCAATGAGGGTATATTTCAAGTCCTTAACCGTGTGACCTGCCTGTGCGAAATGTCGAGCGACTGGTTGCTCTGAAGTCCCCTTTTCAATGGCTATATGTATTGATGACCTATGATTGGCCATTCTGGTACGCAGGTCATCTTCTGTTTTCCCTACATAGAATATGCCACATACACAATGCAGGAGATAAACTACATGGGTAAGGGTACATGTCATCCGGTGTTTGTGATGTTATTTTTTCTTTTTGTAGGGGTGCGTGAAGTAAGCTCCTGTAATTAATGCACTACAGGTAGTGCATCCCAGACACCTAAAACAACCTGTTTTTTTATTTTTGTGCAGCCAAGTTTCATAGTTATGTACTGGGTCTGTATGTACAAGGTAATCCTTGAGAGATTTTGCCCTTTTAAAACCTATCCTTTAGGCATCTGTCAGGTAATAACACTTTTACACTGTTTGTAATCACAGGAGTCTGATGACGGGCATCACAGCCCGAAAACGTTTATTCTAATGTGATAGAAATAAAATCACCTACTTTTTCACCATACGGAGAGTGCCTCTGTTCACTTGAACCACCAATATATGTTTAATACTTTGGGAGCACCCCGACGCTGATACTTAATAGCGAGTCCTGGTATTCTTGGATTGATATATAAATATATATATATATATATATATATATATATATAGAGAGAGAGAGAGAGAGATAGAGAGAGATAGAGAGAGATAGACAGACAGACAGATACTGTGTGTGTATATATTTGCATCCCAAACCATGAAGTGCTACATTTTCTGTACCAAATGTAATACATTTCTGTGAGAAATGTCTAAAACAGAACACACTGTACACATTTTAGTTCTGGTGTTCATCGCCTGAGATTATATCTCTGATGCCTTTTTTTTTTTAAATACTAATTAACTAAGGCCATGGGTTATCATATTTCCCAGAATTCTTTGTTTGGCTTGATATGCTTTATGCCATCTTTGTCTATGGGAAAGCAATACTCATTTTTAATAGAGGTCAAATATTTTAGGAGAAAAGCATGTAGCTACAAATAAAGCAAATTAATAATATATATATTTATTTCAAATTCATTAGTATCAACTTGTCAAGAGTGATATTCATTCTCAGCTTTTTGTTTGTTTATCCTCTATGAGAAAGTAAAATATATTATGTTTATACTTAGTATTGCACAAATAAATGGATAATTTATTTTGCATACTTCTTTGACTTGTAAATCTGTGACTCATTCTCTGCTAAAAAAAATCCTGGCTATTGGAAATAAACATTTTTGATTAATGTGTTTGCTTTTTATAGTGGGTTTAATTTTCACAAAACTGGCTCCATACTAGATAGAGGATGTATCAAGAGACCTTATTTTTAATTATAAGATAAAAAATGCAAATAAATAAATGAGCAGCACATGCTTGTGTTCATTTTAAAGAACTTTAATGTCAACATTTCACATCTCTTTTTGTGTAGTGAAAATATGTTTTTCTAATGCACATTCATTATTTATTGTGTCTGCTTTTTCTGTAATTTATCCTGAAAATAGTGTTGCAACATTTCAACTCAAAAATTGAGGAATGTATAAAGATTTGTACCCACCCCATGTCACAGCTGCAAGCTAAGCTCCACTATAAACAAAGGATACACATCTATCTCATAATCGCTCACTCAACATATGAGTTTCACTGAGAAGTTTCACCAGCATCACTAGAACTCAGTCAAAACTTTGCAGATAAAGTGGACACTTTACTGTAAAATTGGGTTCCCCTTAAAGGGACAATGTGCTGTAAAATGGGACTCCACTTAATGTGTTTTCAATGATTTGTTATACCAGCAGCAGTGTATAAAATGTATGAGAGAGTGCTCCTTTAGGATTATTTTTAATAGCTGGTTTTGTTCTTTGACACCACAAGCCATTAAAAGAATAGTCTATTCAAAATTAAACTTTCTTGATTCAGATAGAGCAGTAATTTTAAGCAACTTTCTAATTTACTCCTATTATCAATGTTTCTTTTTTCTCTTGACATCTTTATTTGAAAAAGCAAGAATGTAAGTTTAGGAGCCGGCCCATTTTTGATTCAGCACCAGATTAGCGCTTTCTGATTGGTGTCTAAATTTAGTCACCAATCAGCAAGCGCCACCCAGGTGCTGAACCAAACATGGGCTGGCTCCTAAGCTTACATTCAAAGAAAGATACCAAGAGAATGAAGACAAAGTGATAATAGGAGTAAATTTAAAAGTTGCTTGACATAGCATGCTCTGTCTGAATCATGAAAGATACATTTTGACTAGACTATTCCCTTTAAGGACTAGATTACTAGTAGATTGCTATTTACTGCTCCCGCTCGCATGTAAACTCCGCTAGACAGAGGCTTTTTGCACACGTCAGGAAGCCTGCATGTTAAAAGTAAAAAGTGTTTTTCACGAGTGCTATGCCGAATAGCAAAAAGCTGAACTTGGAACATTGCGTTAACGTATTCCCCTATAGACTTCAATGGAGCGTGAACAGTAGCGGAAAAAAGCCTAATACCCTTACTCGCGCGCAAACCTGATTGTGTTTTCTCAAGTGCGCTAACCCAAAATGAAATATTTAATTCCAATGTTCTTCACATAGACGAATATGTTTAATTTATTTATGTAAAATATATATCTATACCTTAAGTATTGAAATTTCCAGTATAGGTAAGAATACCACAGGCTAAAACAGCTATTTCAAAAGCAAAATCTAATCAAATAGGCTGAGCTTCCTGGGATAGCAGATTTAATTAGCTTATCTCTCTATATTTACACAAAATCCTGTTGATCTTATATCTCTATACACAGTGAGACCAATATTATGGGCCTGATGACATGATGTTCATGCTTGGAGAGAAATTGTAGTGCAGACTTCACGGGCTGAACTCACTGAATGCTAAAAAAAAAGGGTGGAACCCTCCAGTACTGTGAGAACTCTCACAAGATTCTATACAGACAAATTTTTACTTTACTTGTCTAAGGGATGTTTCCTGCATTTCTGTATGTGAAGGAGAAACAAACCCAATGCACTATAGCACTTTGTGATATTTTCTGTAACAATTACACGTTGTGCTTTGTATTTTATTTTAATTTACAATTCAGATTGGGTCCTTTCCGGTTTTTTTTACATTTTAGATTTGCACTTTCTATTTTATATTTTAATATATTTGGTTTAAAATGTATATCCAGCAGGGATTTTACAAATTCTGATTATGTTTTAAAAGTTTCTGTGTTATTTTAACAAATTTGCATCATACTTTGTATACTTCTCTCTTTGTTTTACAAATTAATTGCACTTTGTATTTTCTCTATTGTAAAATAAAACAGAACTTTAGAAAATGCGAAGGACAGAGGTGTTCCCAGGGTATGATTGAAGCTATTTCACAATTCTTGTGAAGAGCTGTAAGCATTTTACACAAAATGGTCTCACTAAATTAGCTCACCAGCTATTTGCAGGTGAAGTTTGCTGAAATTTCACAATACACTTACGGCTAGATTACGAGTTTTGCATTATGAGCGGCTCGGTGCTAACTTGCAAGTTATTGCCACCGCTCACCTTCCTATAACGCTGCTATTACAGGTTTGCAAAAACCCGGTGTTAGCAGGCAATATAGCAGCGTTGAGCAATATTGAGCTCCATACCGCACTCAAATACCAGCGCTGCTTTGAGCTGGTTTTACGTGCTTGTGCACGATTTCCCCATAGACATCAATGGGGAGAGCCGGCTAAAAAAAAAGCCTAACATCTGCAATAAAGGAGCGTAAAGCTCCATAACGCAGCCCCATTGATTCCTATGGGAAAGAAAATGTATGTTTAAACCTAACAAAAACCCAGAGTCTAAACACCCCTAATCTGCTGCCCCCCGACATCGTCGCCACCTACATTACACTTATTAACCCCTAATCTGCTGCCCCTAACATCGCCGCCACCTACAGTATACTTATTAACCCCTAATATGCCGCCCCTGATATCGCCGCCACTTACATTACACTTATTAACCCCTAATCTGCTGCCCCGACATCGCCGCCATCTACCTACACTTATTAACCCCTAATCTGCCGCCCCTAACATCGCCGACACCTACATTACACTTATTAACCCCTAATCTGCCGCCCCCAACTTCGCCATCGCTATACTAAAGTTATTAACCCCTAAACCTAACCCTAACTCTAACCCTAACACCCACTAACTTTAATATAATTAAAATAAATCTAAATTAAACTTACTATCATTTACTAAATAATTCCTATTTAAAACTAAATACTTACCTATAAAATAAAACCTAAGCTAGCTACAATATAACTAATAGTTATATTGTATCTATCTTAGGTTTTATTTTTAATTCACAGGCAAGTTTTTATTTATTTTAACTAGGTAGACTAGTTAGTAAATAGTTATTAACTATTTACTAGCTACCTAGTTAAAATAAATACAAATTTACCTGTAAAATAAAACCTAACCTGTCTTACACTAACACCTAACCTTACACTACAATTAAATAAATTACATTAATTAAATACAATTAACTAAATTACAAAAACAAACACTAAATTACACAAAATAAAAAATAAATGATCAAATATTTAAACTAATTACACCTAATCTAATAGCCCTATCAAAATAAAAAAGTTTCCCCAAAATAAAAAAACCTAGCCTAAACTAAACTGCCAATAGCCCTTAAAAGGGCCTTTTGCGGGGCATTGCCCCAAAGAAATCAGCTCTTTTACCTATAAAAAAAATACAAACAACCCCCAACAGTAAAACCCACCACCCACACAACCAACCCCCCAATCCTATCTAAAAAAACCTAAGCTCCCCATTGCCCTAAAAAGGGCATTTGGATGGGCAATGCCCTTAAAAGGGCATTTAGCTCTTTTTCAGCCCAAACCCTAAGCTGAAAATTAAACCCACCCAATAAACCCTTAAAAAAACCTAACACTAACCCCCGAAGATCCACTTACAGTTTTTTAAGACTGGACATCCATCCTCAAAAAAGCCGGGAGAAGTCTTCATCCAAGCGGCAAGGAGTCCTCAATGAAGCCGGGAGAAGTCTTCATCCAAGCGGCAAGAAGTGGTCCTCCAGACGGGCAGAAGTCTTCATCCAGACGGCATCTTCTATCTTCATCCTTCCAACGCGGAGCGGCTCTATCTTCAAGACATCCGGCATGGAGCATCCTCTTCTTTCCACGGCTACTGAAGAATGAAGGTTCCTTTAAGGGATGTCATCCAAGATGGCGTCCCTTGAATTCCGATTGGCTGATAGAATTCTATCAGCCAATCGGAATTAAAGTTGAAAAAAAATCCCATTGGCTGATGCTTATCCAATCAGCCAATAGGATTTAGCTTGCATTCTATTGGCTGTTCCATTCTGCAATTTTGGCTAGGATAAATTACTGGCTTTATAAATATTTTGAAAATAGTATAATGCTGCAACCTAGATATATCTTTTTCTTGCATAAAGAGGTCCATACAAGAAGAAATAGAATATTAATCAATACAGCTATATTAATAGGGAGAAACCTCATGTTAAAGAATTGGTGATCTAAAAAACCTCTGACTTTTACTGAATTTGTTTATTTTTGAACACTATCATTTAAGGACCTGCACTGATAAACAAATAAATCTGTTCTTTACTAAATGGTTGGAGGTTCTTAAATCATTAACAGTGACTGTTCAAATAGTTTATCCATTTCAGAAATCTGATTTTTTTTTGTTCAAATATTCTCAATGGCTCATTTCCTTTATTCTGGTTAAGGTAAATTAATTTCATATTATAATTTGGAAGGTGGATATGGGGGTTAGGAATATAAGGATAGTGAAAGTGTTATTTAATATTTTTATTTCCCCATATTGGGAGCTAAATGTATGTATATATATATATATATATATATATATATATATATATATATATATATATAGATAGATAGATAGATAGATAGATATATATATATATATATATATATATATATATATATATATAGATAGATAGATAGATAGATAGATAGATAGATATATATATATATATATATATATATATATATATATATATATATATATATATATATATATATATATACACAGTATATATACAGTATATTTATAAATATATATATACAGTTGTATGCAAAAGTTTAGGCACCCCTGACAATTTCAATTATTTTCATTTATAAATAATTTGGTGTGTGGATCAGCAATTTCATTTTGATATATCAAATAACTGAAGGTCACAGTAATATTTCAGTAGTGAACTGAGGTTTATTGGATTAACAGAAAATGTGCAATATGCATCAAAACAAAATTAGACAGGTGCATAAATTTGGGCACCCCAACAGAAATATCGCAATTATATTTAGTAGAGCCTCCTTTAGCAGAAATAACAGCCTCTAGACACTTTCTATAGCCTGTAATGAGTGTCTGGATTCTGGATGAAGGTATTTTGGACCATTCCTCCTTGTAAAACATCTCCAGTTCAGTTAGGTTTGATGGTTGCCTAACATGGACAGCCCGCTTTAAACCACCCCACAGATTTTCAATGATATTCAGGTCTGGGGACTGGGATTGCCATTCCAGAACATTGTACTTGTTCCTCTGCATAAATGCCAGAGTAGATTTTGAGCAGTGTTGTCTTGTTGAAATATCCAGCTCCGGCGTAACTTCAACTTTGTGACTGATTCCTCAACATTATTCTCAAGTATCTGATGATATTAAGTGGAATCCATGCTACCGTCAACTTTAACAAGATTCCCAGTACCGGCACTGGCCACACAGCCCCACAGCATGATGGAACATCCACCAAATTTTACTGTGGTTAGCAAGTGCTTGTCTTAGAACGCTGTGTTCTTTTGCCGCCATGCATAATGCCCCTTGTTATGACCAAATAACTAAACTTTTGTTTCATCAGTCCACAGCACCTTCTTCCAAAATGAAGCTGGCTCTTGTAAATGTGCGCTTGCATACCTCAAGTAACTCTGTTTGTGGTGTGTGTGCAGAAAAGGCTTCTTCCGCATCACTCTCCCATACGCTGAATTGTTGAACGATGCACAGTGATACCATCTGCAGCAAGATGATGTTGTAGATCTTTGGAGGTGATCAGTGGGCGGTTTTTGACCGTTCTCACCATCCTTTGCCTTTGCCTCTCCAATATTTTACTTCTGGCATTAACAAGAACTGTGCCTGTGGTCTTCCATTTCCTCACTATGTTCCTCACAGTGGACACTGGCAGCTTAAATCTCTGCGATAGCTTTTTGTAGCCTTCCCCTAAACCATAATGTTGAACAATCTTTGTTTTCAGGTCATTTGAGAATTGTTTTGAGGCCCCCATGTTGCCACTCTTTAGAGGAGAGTCAGTGAGAACAACTTGCAATTGGCCACCTTAAATAACTTTTCTCACCTGTCTATGAAGTTCAGTTAAATGAGCTAACCAAACCAATTGTGTGTTCCAATTATTCAGTGCTAGGTAGTTACAGGTATTCAAATCAACAAAATGACAAGGGTGCCCAAATGTATGCACCTGTCTAATTTTGTTTTGATGCATATTGCACATTTTCTGTTAATCCAATAAACCTCATTTTACTACTGAAATATTACTGTGACCTTCAGTTATTTAATAAAAAAAAATCTGAGGTTTATCTTGCTTTTTTTTTTGGTTTTTCAATGCTTTTCTATTCAATGCTTTTGTTTTAAAATGTGTTTGGATATACAATAATACAAATTTCTGTATTTCTATGTCACTGTTCTCATAATCCTTTAATAACAATATAAATACAAATAATAATAATTATAAAGGTTACCATAATTATCGTATAAGTGCTACTTTTATTTCTTTGTATTTAAGTTAATTATATCAATTCACCAATTTATAATTATAATATTCATCAAAAACAATTGGTACTATAATTATTGTTCTTGTTGTTGTTATTATTATTATTACTACTATAAGTAGTAGTAGTACAACTACAGTTGCTAGGGATGTGCACCGGAAACTTTTTTGGAGTATCCAAAATTTTTGTTTTCTAAACACAAACAAAAAACACCCTGATAATTTTCCTCATGGTCGCATTCGTTTCACACGAATTGCGACCGAAATGTTCATTTTAACTAACATTTTTGTTTTGAACTACAGTGCACATTTTGGCCATTTTTAAGCTGTAATCAGCGTTATTACCTTTAGTTTTATCATTCTTTGTACTTTTTTTAACTTAATCTTTTATTTATACATCAAATTTGTTTTTGTAAAACTAAAAAATGTACTTACTAGCAGCTATGTAACAATTTTTTTCACCTTACAAGTAATATGACATTAAAAAAAATTAGAATTTGTTTTTTTTATAGTAACTTAGTACTGAAAACAATTATGTCCCTTTTAGAGACACAACCAGTCCACCAGAAGCTGCTAGCAGCTTATTAAGGAACGTTTTCACCTTACAAGTAATATAACGTATTAGAAAAAAATTAGAACTTGTTACTATGCACTGCCCCTGCTACTCAGAGTGCTAAATACATCCACCTAATTGTGCTTGGAAATCGCATGATACAAAATTGATCTGTACTGTCTACTATAAGCAAACGGCATCTACACAAAATGGAGGACATCTATCTGATTACTCAACTGAAAGTGATGTTACTGAAACATGCACAGAAGCTGGAGGACAGATTTGTTGCAGACTTTTCCTCTGATCATCAGACCCAACAGAAGGTGGACACCTCGCTCCCTGCTATAATAAGTTCTACGACCAACAACTTTGGCCGCCAAACAGCATGGAAAGGAGTTCCTATATTGGAGGCTAACGGAATAGACATGGTAACAGTTACTTTTCATGAGCAGCTGGATGTCAGCCACCTGACTGGAACAGCATGGGAAGGGGCTGAATACTGCTATGCCGGGATCCAGCTACACCCTACCCCAAATCCTGTTGCAGAGCCTGGTGCTGTGATGCAACAATCGCAGAAGTATATCTATGCTAACGAGAGGAGGAATAGCCAGGGTATCATAGTAGCAGATGGCGGGTCCGGAATTACCTCTGATAGACGGCAGCTGCCGATGTTCAATTATTGTCTGGAGGGGACTGTCTTACCTGCAGCCGGATATCTTAATCCTACAGAAAGTATGTCCTGGCCGATTGATGAACTCTCACTCCATGAATGGTTGCCTGAGATTACGGATAGAGAGCAGAGTATCCAGCTGGATCAGTTGGCATCGCACTCACCAAAGCCTTTAGGATTTACCTTAGTTTTCATCTGCGGATTCTTGGCTCATGCATTTAGCACTGTAAATTATCACAGGACTGGCATTGGTTAAATTGGGTGATTGTGTTATAGTTCAATATGGGGTATATTGTTACTCACTCATCTATTTATCTGGATCTGCATAATAATGTTTCACTACTATGTTAGCTTACAAATCGATTCAGCATTGGTATTCTCCCACAGAACATAGGTACACGTAACCATATAAAACACTAGGCAGACGTTCTAGCTCCTTAGAGATTATACACATATATTCCTGTCTGTCTTCTTTTGCCCATTGTCTATTTGGAGGACAAATATATTCATCAATGCCCAGGTATTGCCAAGTACTGACCACATGACCCCATGCATCATCAACTCTTAGACATATATATCACTTTTACCTATGCAAGTAAGTAAAAGAGACATGGAGCTTTTATGGAAATACTCCCCTTAACAAGTTCTTAAAGGGACACTATACCCAAACATTTTCTTTCATGATTAAGGTAGAGAATATAATTTTAAACAACATTCCAATTTACTTCTATTACCTAATTTGCTTTATTCTTTAGATATACTTTAATGAAGAAATAGCAATGTACACAGTGAACCAATCACAGGAGGCATCTATGTGCAGCTACCAATCAGCAGCTACTAAGCATATCTAGATATGCTTTTCAGCAAAGAATATCAAGAGAATGAAGCAAAATAGATAATAGAAGCAAATTAGAAAGTTGTTTATAATTGTATGCTCTTTCTAAATCATGAAAGAAAAAATTGGGGTTTCATGTCCCTTTAAGGTTTCCTAACTTATGTATATGTTATATGTTAGCATACTTGCCATGTCCGTCCCCACAGTCCTTATACTGGACCACAGCACAGAATTAGGGACTACTCCGTGCTCCTACTATTTCATATAAAGCTATTACTGCTGTTGTAACTATAAATGAGCAGGTATGATCTATATATCACACAATATTGAATGATAAGGCCCGAGAGTGACCATTTGTTGCACTGAATTTCTTCTAGGCAAGATTTTATTTGTCTGGTGTACATAAGTGACCCTTTAAATTGTACGAAGAATTTGATCTTCTTTGTTCCTTCCCCAAACCCTCCCCAATTTTGTCCAAGAGTGGCCAATGGTTATAATTAGTGGAGATAATATGCTATACTCTGTCAATATGCATGAAGGGGATACCTACTTTCACATATATTGTATAAAGAAAAATTGAGGTTGGTTTTGCGTTGTATTTTGCCACATATGCAGCAATATAGTACAATGCTATGTATTACAATTACCTTGTTGATTAATATCATTTGTTTTACTTCAGCTTTGCATAAGGCAATCTTGTACTGTTTTTTTTATTCTTTAACCTCAATAAAAATATTTCAACTAAAAAAAAAAAAAAAAAAGAAAATGCAAAAAAAAATAATGCGCAATTATTTTCATTTCAGTTTCGTTTTTGGATGGTTGCGTCTTCAGTATGCAACGAAAATAACGAAAATGCCATTTTCATTATTTTCTTTTATTCTTCTGAAAACTAATGCACATTCCTAACCATTACTACTACGACTACTACTACTATTACTAATAATAATAATGATAATAATAATTATTATTATTAATTTTGTTGTTGTTAAAAGAAGATGCTTTTATTTATAAAAATGCAGCAAATGTACTCAGTGCTCTTTATTTAAACAACAACTTTAACTTGTCCTTATGCAAAAATAAAAACTCACATTTATTTAATAAATTTACTGCAGGTAAAAAGGTTCTGAAGATCACTGTTTTAAAGTAAAGGATTTGAAGCAAGCAAGTCAGAAATTGGATCAGTGTGGTGTTAAGTGACTTATTAAGAGTTATAGTAGCTCAGGTATTATATTCAGCAGAGCTATGGTTTGTGAAAACAAAAAAAAGCAGAACATGGGAGTTTCTCCTCAGAAGGGCTAAAAGGATAATAACTTTAGGCTTATAAACATCTTAACTGTAAGAACTACAGGCAATTTCTCTTTGAAAAATTATTTGATAAAATTGCACCTACTGGGGTGGGTGGGATTTTAGGGATGGAGGGTAAGTAAGTGGGTGTGTTTCAAGCAGAGTTCAGTGTGGTGTAAAAAGCTATGATAAGCGCAGTAAATGACAACTGTAAAACATAATCCTAGTGAAGGTAAATTGTCTTGTAAATTTGAAAGGCTCTTTCATGTGTTTTATAACATTTTATATTTTATGTGTATGGTACAGAAGGTCCTCTTACTAGCACTTAAGGAGTCGATGATCAGAACATGAACAATACCCTTCACGCCCCAAGGCAAAGTTAAAGGGAATTTACACAGATATAAATATCTATCTGCTGCCATTTGTAATAGCTTACTAAATAAATGCTGCAGAATGATATCTATTGAATAACAATGCACCTTGGGTGTAATTATTTTAAAGGGGCTCACTTATCAACTATTCGGCTTGCAGAGTGTATTTTTAAAATTCAGATCAATGAAGATAATAAGAAATAAATATAGAAATAAGTGACATGTTTATTGTATGGGAAGTCTAATTTGAGATAAATGATCATTTAAAATCAGTCTGTTCGGTTTTAGTTTCTTAGTTAAAGGGACAGTATACACCAATTATCATATAACTGCATGTAATAGACACTACTATACAGAATAATATGCACAGATACTGATCTAAAAATTCAGTATAAAACGGTTTAAAAACTTACTTAGAAGCTCACAGTTTAGCTCTGTTAAAAAGGTTACTGGAACACCCACTGCAAGTGGTTCTATAGCAAAAGAAGTAGACACTCCCCCCTTCATCTGGATATGAAAAGACTCTTTACACAAACTGGAGCAAGCTGGAGTAGGTATACATCAGTATTCTCCTAAAACTTTGGGGCTTGGTTAGGTTAGGAGTCTGAAAATCGGTGCAATGTTATTTAAAAATAAGCAAAACTATACTTTTGTTTAAAGCTGTATAGGCTATATAAATAGATTATCCACAAAACATTTCTGAAAAAGAAAAATCTAGTGTATAATGTTCCATTAAGCTGTGAATTTGCTTTTACAAATTTATGTTAATAAGCATGGCTGTTTTTTTTGGGGGGGGGTTTCCAAGAAAGGTGGTGAGTCCATCCATGTTCTAACTGAAATTTCACATCATACTGAGATATTTTCTTCCCACAGTAATATCACTCTTGTTTACAGTTTTATAAATTATATTTTTAAATATATCTGGTTATCGTCACTAAACCTGGTATCTACAAGATCTCAGGATGCCTGAGAGTTTGCAAATATAGCTTAGCGTTCTTGCCTTTCCTTGCTAACTTATCATTCTACGCTTGACATTATGGCACAGATTTTTGCAGTTGTGCCAAGGGAAAATTGTCATCACAATAGGCAGAATAAGGCTACTGAAGTGTTATTACAATCTGGTTTTAAAGCAGAATTAAAAAAAAAAAAAAAATGATGGCACTGGGCTTTTAGAAATATAAAATTGACAAAAGGAACACTCCAATATTTTAAAGCATTTTTTTATTGCACTATTGGTTGTAAATTATTGTGGAATTGATTACAATCTATTAGAGACTTATTCGTTAATTGGTGGTCAAATTCCTCGTGTGATCACAATGCAAAATTGATTTGTGCATTAAGAGCCAGCAGCTGTGAACGTGTTTTCAGTAGAAAAGCTTAAAAAAAGGCTTTTTCATATGTTAAAGGGACATGAAACGCAAAATGTTTCTTTCATGATTTAGGTAGAACAGACAATTGTAAACAACTTTCCAGTTTACTTCTATTATCAAATTTGCTTCATTCTCTTGTTATCATTTGTTGAACTGGTTTCTAACTAAACACATGGGTTAGCCAATGAAAAATGGTATATATATATATATATATCTGCGCCCACAAATCAGCAGCTAGAACCTAGGTTCTTTGCTGCTCCTGGGCTTACCTAGATAATACTTTCAGCAAAGGATAACAAGAAAAGGAAGCAAATTAAATGATAGAAGTAAAATTGAAAAGTTGTTTAAAATTGCATGCTCTGTCTAAATCATGAATGTCTAATTATGACTTTACTGTCCCTTTAAGTACCTGTTTTTCGAGATAGACACTGGGAAGTCACCAGAAACTGACAGTTACAATAGTTCTTTCACACCTTTTTGTGTTACAGTAAAGAACTTTTGAATTAACCCTTTTGTTCACTCTAGAAGGGAAGTACTGGTTTACATGTTTGAGGTTATCTATTGTGATTCGTTTCCATCCTCACCACAGCTAAACTATCAGAATTCCATTTGTATGTTGGCATGATGGGCATACCGAGCACAACTGCTCATTTGCTATATTGTCACTTTTTATATTTGTCAAGTATTATTTTTCAAAATATTTATTATTTATTGTCTGTCAAAGCACAGTTCTCAGTTTGGCGTGATCTGAAATCAAGATGGAGACTATAGTTTCTATTGAAAGGACTTATGATATCTTCTTATATTTGATTTTAAAGTACTGAAACTGAAGCATGAACCTGCTCCCTCGCAACGTTGTATCTTCATAGAACATGTACAAACGAGATTGCCCCTTTTAAAGGAACACGAAACACAAAATTATCTTTCATGATTCAGGTAGAGCATATAACTTTTAAACAACATTCCAATCACATTTGCTTCATTCTCTTGGTATTCTATGTTGAAAGAAGATAGCTAAACACATTGGACAAGCCAATGACAAGAGGCACATAGTGCAGCCAACGATCAGCAGCTAGCTCCCAGTAGCGCAATCCTACTGGCATGCCAAGATAGTGAAAAAATTAGATAATAAAAGTAAATTAGAAAGTTGTTTAAAATCACATGCTCTATCTGAATCATGAAAAATTATTTTGAGTTTAGTGTCACTTTAAAAGCATTTTTTTTCTTTATTACTTTATAATCTATCAATAGTTGATATTTTATTATGTCCGATTTACTTTTTTCTAGTGATGATAATGTTTTCAGCCGTTCACAGATAAGAAAGTCAATTATCAATTCCACCTACAATTTCAAGTTTGGAAAGTATTATATTAAACTTGTAAGATGTCACCTTGAAAAACAATCCTTTAAGGCAACCACTTACTTCAAATGCAAACTCTAAGGGCTCGATCCAATATGCAGTGTCGCCCGCAAAAGCTGGCCATGCCAGTTTTTGTGCTGTTTTGGTATCACATATACGGTGTAACATAAAAGTTACATGCGTATATTTCAGCCGTTGCCCGCAATTTTTACTCTCATAAGTTTTGGTATCACATATACGGTGTAACATAAAAGTTACATGCGTATATTTCATCCGTTGCCCGCAATTTTTACTCTCATAAGCGAACATAGAACCGCGTCGCAAATCGGTATCCAATATCCAGTGCAAGGACTTACGTGGCAAAAATGGAGAAATCTTACTCCATTTTTACCTCGCCATAAAAGGCAGCCATAGCAAGCCTTGCGCTGAGTATGGGAGCACCGTAACTCCTGAAAATGCCTGCAAAAATAAACTAACACCTAACGCATGCACAATGTCTATCTACCTGTCAACCGCAATCCCCAACCGCAATAACTAATAAAGTCTATTAACCCCTATATCCGCCATCAAACCCACACCGCAAGTAATAACTAAATTATTAACCCCTAAATCCGCCAGTCCCAACATCGCAAACTACCTATTAAAACTATTAACCCTTAATCCGCCAATAACCCACAATGCAATAAACCTATTAAAGTATTAACCCCTAAACCGCCATAGCCCACAAAGTAATACACCTATTAAATTATTAACCTCTAAACCGCCATAACCCACAACGCAATAAACCTATTAAAGTATTAACCCCTAAACCGCCATAGCTCACAATGCAATAAACCTAACCCCTAACCTAACACCCCCTAAATGAACCTAATTTACAAAATTCTAAAGTTACTGTCAAATTACAAAAAACTAACACTACTTTAAAAATACAAATAAACTAAGTATAAATTATTTGAAATAATTTTTATTGATTTTAAGCAGTAATACAGAGTTCTATTGATTTACATGTACAAGATAAATTCCTTAGGACACAAAGCCGTAACTTCTGTCATGTAAACAGTGTGATACAAAAAAATTGTACAGCAATGGCCTAGGCCAGGCACCTCTACATTCTGCCATTTTTGGGCGTTTACAAACATATATTAAGAAATTTAACTCCCCAACCTTTAAAACTCATCCCCCCACCCCCCTTCTTCCAGGCTGTTACAACATGTCTCCCCCCCTTAAGAGGGTTATTATGTTTCTCTAACTTTCCTCATAACTGCCCCTTACTAAACGGGAAATGTCACCTTAACCTATACTAACAACTTTCTCTACATCTCGCAATCTCTACCACTTGTCCTCCTATAGTCCACCCTGTACTCATAGGTTCTGTACTTCACCCTTCCCTAACATCCAATAGAACCATATCTTGTTAAACTGCTCCAGCTGACCTTGTGACCATGCCGCCACCTCTGACAAGTGGAAGGTGTCTGCAATTTTATCTGTCACTTCCTGCCATGTGGGTGTCCCTGCCTTCCAGTGTCTTGCGATACATATTCTCAGGCACGTACAAAGGATTCTAATGAAGCTATTGATTGAATTGTTGAAGGGTTTCACCCTATCGTGTAGCAATGCCTGTGATATTGTAAGTGTAACTCTTTCATTCAGAAGCTGGCTCACCATCGTTGACAATTTAACCCAAAGTGTCTGGACCCTTGGGCAGTCCCACCACATGTGTCTAAATGTCCCTTTCTCCCGACATCCTCTATAGCAGTTACCATCAAGTGTTGGCGCATAATGCGCCGTTCTGGTAGGCGTAAGATACCATCTAAATGACACCTTGATAGTATTCTCTCTCAGGTCAGCGCTAATTAAACCCTTTCCTGCATCCCTCAATAAGACCTCCCATTCATCCTTCTCTCTCACTTCACCAATATCCCTTTCCCATCTCTCCATTAAGGGTGATTTAGACCGGCCCCTCGCTCCTTGCAGTAGTAAATAAATTCGGGAGATCAGCTTTTTCCCCCTGAATGGGGCCCCTAGCATTCTCTCAAAATCAGTAGGTGGTGAATACCGTTGAGTTGACATGTAAGTGTGTATGGATGAACTAACCTGTAAATATAAGTACCAATGAAGGGGTTCTGGCTCTAATTTGTCTCTGATCTGATTATATGTAAGTAGTTTTGAATTCTGTAGGAAATCTGCCACTCTGTACAAACCTTTGTTTTCCCATTTTCTCACAGACCTCCTCAAGTCTCTAGGTATCAGAAATTTAATGGGTTTCAACAATGACCTTGGTCTACATAGCTGTAATCCTCTCATGGTTTTTATCCATAAGCTTAATGCCTCCCTTGTGACCGGTGATTTATATTCTTTAGCTTTCAAAAGCCTCTCTTCGTCCCATATGATATCTGCTGCTCTGTCATTTCCTGCTATATCTGCCTCTATCTTAGGCCAAATTAGTTCATTGTCACTCTTCCCCATTACAACCGACTGAGCTAGCCTAGAGGCCCTATAGTATTCAGCCAGGTTTGGAACCCCCACTCCCCCCAAGTGTCTGTGTTGTTTTAACACCTGTGCCGCTATCCTAGTCTTACCGTCCCCCCTTAGGAATTTTACTAAATCATCCTGTAAGGCCTCTAGGTCTTTATTTGGGACACCAATGGGTAAAGCTCGAAAAAGATACATTAATCTTGGAAGGAGGTTCATCTTGATTGCCATCAATCTGCCGTACCATGAAAAGTTCCCTTTTTTCCATTTTACCAGGTCCCCTCTAATGGCTCTGTAAATTGGGAGGTAATTTAACTTATATAAGTCTGATAAGCTATCGCTCAATTTGACCCCTAGATAGGTGATATGTTTTTTCTCCCCTGCAATATCAAAGTTTAATTCAATTGTCTTTTTTGTGTGTGCTGGTAGACAAATTTGCAGTGCTTCGCACTTGGTTGTGTTAATCTTGTAGCCCGAAATTGAAGAAAACTCTTCCAAGGTTTTGTATAAGTGTGGGAGTGAATGTAAGGGTCTGGTCAAAGTTAGTAATACGTCGTCCGCAAACAACATTAATTTATATTCTGATTCTGCCACCCTTACTCCCGCGATGTCTGTCTCGTTCCTGATATAAGAGGCCAATGGCTCAATGCATAGGGCGAATATCAGTGGCGACAGTGGGCAACCCTGCCGTGTCCCATTTAGGATTGTTATCTGTCTGGATGTGTGACCCGCCGCCCCTACAACCGCTGTTGGGCCAGAATAAATGCCCCTAAGTGCTTGTACAAAAGTCCCCTTGAACCCCATATCCGCTAGTACTTTAAACATGAAACTCCAGTCTACCCTGTCAAACGCTTTTTCTGCGTCTAGTGACAGGAATAGAGCTGGAGTCCCCATTGCGCTCACATAATCTATCAAAGTGATAGCTCTTCTAACGTTATCTGGGGCTTCTCTATTCTGTATAAAACCCACCTGATCTTGGTGGATCAATGTGGGTAAAATCACCTTTAATCTATTTGCCATTATTTTGGTAAAAATTTTGATATCGTGGTTTAATAGGGAAATCGGCCTGTAGTTCTGACAAAACTTGTTATTTTTCCCCCCTTTTGGAATCACTATAATTTTTGCCTTGAGTGTCTCCCTAGGTATCTCCCATCCATCCATTATACCGTTACAAAAGGTGACCAAATGGGGTACTAACTCTTTTTTAAAAAGTTTATAATACTCCCCTGTCAGTCCGTCAGGGCCTGCAGCCTTACCAGATTTTAAATCCATAATTACCTTTAATACCTCTGAACTATCTATTTTCTTGTTGAGACTCTCTAAGTCATCCTCCGTGATTTTTGGTAGTTGCGCTTTTTCTAAAAAATTTCTCGTCTTAGTGGCTATATCCCCTAATCCTAGTTTGTTCCCATCGTACAGTTTCTCATAATACTTAGCAAAGCTATCTGTTATTTTTTGTGGATGTGTAGTGAGTTCTCCCTCATCTGTATAGAGCTTAGGAATGGAGAAGAATTTATTCCTTTCTCTCAATTTATATGCCAGAAATCTGTCGGGTTTGTTGGCGTAGACAAAATAGTGAGCCCTTAGCCGCAAGGCCGCCCTAACAGAGGCGTCATTTAAAATCTTTGCCAACTCCCTCCTCTTTGTCGTTAATAGTGTGTAATTGTGAGTGGTTGTGTTGCGCTGGTGATTCATCTCTAATTTTTCAACTTCTCTCTGTAGGTTATCAACCAATTTTGCTGTTGCTTTAGTTTTAATTGACTTTTCTTTTATAAACAGACCTCTAATATATGGCTTATGTGCCTCCCAAATCACCAGTGGGTTATTAACCGAACCGGTATTCATGTCCCAATATTCCTTGAGTGCCCCCTGTGCCTTCCTAAAGATCTCTGGATCCCTTAATAGTACCGGATTATATGTCCATGAGCGCTGTCTAGTGAAGTCAATGAGATTCGTCAGTTCTGCATAGACCAAGGAATGGTCCGACCAAACACAAGCTTGAGTGCCCACCCTCACTAATGAGGGCGATATAATTTGGCTAACATATATGTAGTCTAGAGTGGTGTAAAGTTTATGTGCTGGGGAATAATAAGTATAGTCATGATCTTGTCTGCCTACCGCCTCCCAAGTGTCCACCAGACTATGTTCATCAAGTGCGTTTTTAATGGATTTAACTATGCTATTGTGTCTGTGTTGTTTGCTTGTGAGTGTGGTTTTCCCTGTTCCTTCCTTAGCAGACAGTGTAACGTTAAAGTCCCCGGCCAGGATCACTCTAGTCTGTGACCATTGTGTAAGCAGAGAAGATACTTTGGTAAAAAAAGCATTTTGGGTCTCGTTAGGGGCATAAACATTGCATAGCGTCACATTTGAGCCCTGAATTGTCCCCTGCACTATAACATACCGTCCATCTTTATCTGTAATTACCCTATCAGTTACTAGGTCAAGAGATCTATGTATCAATATCGTGACCCCTCTTTTTTTCGAGTCAGAAGTTGAGTGAAAATGATGGGGAAAATGGTGCGACCAAAACTTAGGGATAGATGACTTCACAAAATGGGTCTCTTGTAAGAATATGATTTTGGCCTTTACTCTAAGATATTGGGCTAAAGCAGTTCTCCTCTTAGTGTCCGTGTTCAACCCCCTAACATTGTGAGTAAGTATAATTGTGTTGTTTGGTGTCATTTTACAATACCTTCTCCTCCCTGTCCTTTCTCATCCCCTATAATCCCTAGTCCCTCAATTTGAACATCACATTTACCTCTAGGAGACCCAGCCTGGAAGAATAAAAACATAAACAAACAAAAACATTTTAAAAAAACAGTGAATATGCCAGTCTCACTTAAATAAAACATTAAGCTAGACTTAAAAAAAAAAAAAAAAAAACAGCCAAATATTTCTCTACTATATTGAACCTTAATGGCGCATATTTCAACATAGTCAGTTCCGCAACCTTATTAGAAGTGACCTTTTAATAATATGAGGATTATAGTCTTTTTCAATATCCCAGCTTAGTTCAATAAGAGATAACATTCTCCTTCGAAAATAAAGTCCTCAGTCCAACATGAACAATTAACACAACCTGCAAGAAAAACATAACGTTAACAACTGTGAATACTCATCTGTCCGGCTCTCTTGCCCCAGCATGTCCTTCCCATCTCAATCGTGCAAGTCCCGCATGGCTATGCCGAAAAGCAGAGCATCCTAGAGCTCCTTACAGCCTGCACGCTGTAATATTGAGACAAAAAAAAGGGAAAAAAGAAAGGTTTCTATCTCATCATGTCTTCCTTTTCTTTTCGGGAACTCGTGTCCATTTCCTTTGAGCTGGTATTCTGTTACCCTCTTCACCCCCTACGGAGGGTCTTTGCTGTTGAAAGGATGGCGGGTCCAATTTCATCTTTCTGCAAGTTTCTGGAATCTCTGCTTGGTCCCTTATTGAAATGATTTTGTTTTCCCAAGAAATGTGCAAAGCAAATGGGAATCCCCATCTGTATGGGACTTGATTTTTCCTCAAAAGGGCTGTGAATGGACGAAGTGCTCCTCTTCTCTGTAATGTCCTAAGACATAAGTCCTGAAAGAACTGGACTATATTGCCCTGATGCTTATATGTCGGGTTTCTGCGTGCCGCCGCCATTATTTCTTCTTTTTCTTGGAACCTGAGCATCCGAACTATAATATCCCTAGGCGGGTCATCACCTTTAGGTTTCGGCCTGAGTGCCCTGTGAGCCCTTTCAATTTGGAATTTTTCTTCATCTCCAACCCCTGTAATACCTTGGAATAGATTGAGTAGATACATATTTAGTTCTTTTGGGGTCACCGATTCAGGGACACCTTTCAGGCGAATATTGCAGCGGCGGCTGCGGTTTTCGAGATCTTCGAGTTTGTCGTGTATTTCATCCAATTCTTTCTGCTGAGCTGTTGTTTGAGTTGTAATATCATTCAGGCCTTCCACTAGTGTTTCTCCGCTTTCTTCAAGAGAGTCCACTCTAGAGCCTAATTCACCCACTTCCTGCTTAAGCTCCGTCAAACTACTAGTGACCGTGTTCTGGAGTGTTTCAATTTTCTCAAGAAGTCTCTCAAAATTTGTTGAAATGTCTTGTTTTGACACCAGTTGTTCCAGGTCGGCTCTGGTTAGGGGTTCGTGGTGACACGCTCCCCCGTGGGGGTTTGTGTCACTCTCTCCATCTCTGTCTGATTGAGGTGAGTGTTGTTCTGGCGATTTCTCCCCTCTGTTAGCTTTGAAAAAGATGGGCGCCGTAGATTGCTTGGTAACAGGTGTTGCTTTAATATTCCTTTTGGAGGTCATTCTCACGGCTCCCCAGAAGTCTGGCAAAATCCCTCTTTTGTAGATTCGAGCTATTACACCCACAACAATCTTTAAATCGCTTTAGTGCCCCTTGTTATCACACTCAGTGTCGTTCAAAATAAAGCAAACATATATATCAGCTCCTCCTGTCTACTGCAGGCAGTCAAAGTAGTGTACAGTCCCTCTTCTGGCCCTCTTCAGATATTTAGTGTCACATTCATTGTTTTGTGTTTCTTCCTAGTACTCACTGATGAGAAGTGTCAAATTTGTTCACTTTTCTCCCTGCAGCCCCTTTACATTATTCCTCAGTGTTCTCCCTGCTGGTTCTTAGCAGCTGCCGCCCTTCCATATTAGATGCAGGTCTCCCTGAAAACCTCCGTCTGCAGCGAGGTCACCCATAACCTTTGCGGTGTTTACCGCTAATCAAAGTAGCCCTTACTGTGTGGCCCCACGTGTGGGCACCCGCTCCCTCTCAGGCAAACATCGCCACTAACTTGCGGCAGTCACCGCTACTCACTTTTTCCCCTTTTGGCTTAGTCCGGCACCGCTTTACAAGCAGATAGTTGAATCAGGTCGCCACGTGGCCTTTTATCATGGCCGCTGTCTCCTTGTATCCGTTTCACTTCTTGATCTGTTTCTCTGCCGGGTCTTATGTGCGGTACTCACCCCCGATCCTCTTATAGCCTGCTCACATTAGGCTATCTGCTTAAAAACGCCTGTCAGCTTACTTGGCTGTCTGGAGCTTCACCTTTATGTGGCCATTCCGCTCTCACTCCAGGCTCCGCCCCCCCAACTAAGTATAAATTAAAGGGGCAGTCTAATAAAAATTCTGGAGTAGACTGTTCCTTTAAGATAGAATTACAGAAAATAAAAAAATCTAAGATTACAGAAAATAATAAAGAAAATTACAAGGGCTTTTTGCAGGACATTGCCCCAAGATAATCAGTTCTTTTTGCAAAAAATACACAACCCCCCCCCCCAAAAAAAAAAAATAACCTAACACTAAAAACCCTAAACTACTCATTGCCCTGAAAAGGGCATTTTTTGGGCATTGCCCTTAAAAGGGCATTCAGCTCTTTGAATGCCCACCCTATCTAAATAAAATAAACCCTCCCAAAAATTCCTATTGGCTGATTTGAGCCTTCAAATTCAAATCAGCCAATCAGATGAGAGCTACTGAAATTCTATTGGCTGTTCAAATCAGCCAATAGAATAAGGGCTACTGAAATTCTATTGGCTGATTTGAATAGCCAATACAATTTCAGTAGCTCTTATACTATTGGCTGATTTGAACAGCCAATAGGATTTCAGTAGCTCTCATCCGATTGGCTGATTTGAATTTGAAGACTCAAATTAGCCAATAGGAATTCAAGGGATGCCATTTTTAATTGCGTACCTTGAATTCCTATTCAGTGTATGGCGGAGATCGTATGAAGAGGATTCTCCACACTCCATGGCTCCGCGGTCCCCGGTCTTCACTTCCAGGCTCGCCGGTCTTCAGTTCCAGAGTCTCCGGTCTTCAGCTCCATGGTCATTGGTCTTCAACTCCGCCCTCCGCTCTGCGCCAGCTGGTTCCTGGAAGAAGAAAGAAGAGGTTGCTGCTTGAAAGAAGATTTCACCGCCTGGAACAGGACCTTCTCTGCTGGTCTTCAGGACAGGTGAGGACCACTTGGGGGTTAGACTTAGGGTTTTTTAAGTTTTTTTTTTTTTGGGGGGGTTATTTTATTTAGATAGGGTGGGCATAAAAAGAGCTAAAAGGGTTTGGTGGGTTGAGGGTTTAACTGTTGGGGGGGAGCTTTGTGTATTTTTTGCAAAAAGAGCTGATTATCTTGGGGCAATGCCCTGCAAAAAGCCCTTTTAAGGGCTACTGGTAGTTTATTAGATTAAGGGGTGTTTTCATTTTGGGGGGGGCTTTTTTATTTTCATAGGGATTAGGTATAATTTTTTTAAATTTTGTAATTTTCTTTATTATTTTCTGTAATCTTAGATTTTTTTATTTTCTGTAATTCTAGCTTAAAGGGGCAGTCTACTGCAGAATTTTGATTAGACTTCCCCTTTAATTTATACTTAGTTTATTTGTATTTTTAAAGTAGTGTTATTTTTTTGTAATTTAAGAGTTATTTTAGTATTTTGTAAATTAGGTCATTTTGGTTCATTTAGGAGGTGTTAGGTTAGGTGTTAGGTTTATTGCGTTGTGGGCTATGGCAGTTTAGGGGTTAATACTTTAATAGGTTTATTGTGTTGTGGGCTATGGCAGTTTAGGGGTTAATACTTTAATAGGCTTATTGCGTTGTAGGCTATGGCGATTTAGGGGTTAATACTTTAATAGGTGTATTGCATTGTGGGCTATGGCGGTTTAGGGGTTAATACTTTAATAGGTTTATTGTGTTGTGGGCTATGGCAGTTTAGGGGTTAATACTTGGATAGGTTTATTGCGTTGTGGGTTAATGGCAGATTAAGGGTTAATAGTTTAAATAGGTAGTTTGCAATGTTAGGGTTGTCAGATTTAGGGGTTAATAATTCAGTTATTATTTGCGGTGTGGGTTTGATAGTGGATATATGGGTTAATAGTTTAAATAGGCATATTGCGTTGTGGGGGGTTGTCGGTCTAGGGGTTAATACATTTATTATTAGTAGTGAGAGGGGGGATTGCGGATATAGGGGTTTTACGTGTCGGGCTTTTGGGAGGCGTGTTAGACTTTACGGGAGATTTATTTTCTTTACTTTTCTTAGGCGCCGGCAGTTTCTAAAGTGCCGTAAGTTACTGGCGACGACAGAAATGTGTATTTCCGCACATTTCTGAACGTCGCCAGTTTATACGACTTACGCCACTTAGGAACTGCCGGCGCCGTATATATGTAATACCCCGATGTCCAAGGTGAAATTACTGGCGGTGTGGGTTTCTGTGCTTACACTGAAACCTGCACCATATATTGGATCGGGCCCTAAGGGCCTAATTCTCTAACATTCCCCAGTGTAAATTGAAATATCACACTGACCTATTTTGGCCAGATCTCAGTCAATTCTAAAAAAAAAAAAAGGACTGAATCTAGAAGACCTGGCTAGTGGTGAGCTGATTCCCCTAGGTAATGAAGCTCTCTGGAATAGGGATTTTTGCATGAAAAGCAGAATGCTAAAGAGATCACCTGGAACTGATAAAAAAAATATGCAAATGCAAACCAAACTGGTCATGGCATTTTTGTAGACTTGGAATAAAATTGTAAGCAATTAATCCATTACTGGTAAATTGTTGAAACCTATTTACATAGCCTTAAAAGGGACAGGAAAGTCCAAATTAAACTTGCATGATTCAGATAGAGCGTGTCATTTTAAGACACTTTTAAATTCACTGCAATTTTAAAAAGTGCTTTGTTCTCTTGGTATACCCTGTTGAAAAATAATATGCACATATCCTACACTAGAGGGAGCTAGCTGCTGATTGGTGCTTGCACACATTTGTCTTTTGTGATTGGCTAACTAGATGTGTTCAGCTAGCTGCCAGTAGTGCAATGCTGTTCCCTCAGCAAAGGATAGCAAGCGAATTAAGCAAATTTGATAATAGATGTAAATTGTCAAGTTGTTTAAAACTGTATATTCTATCCAAATCATGAATGGAAATTTGGGGGTTCCCTGTCCCTTTAATTTTAATAGTTTGCTATCCAAAGTATCCAATGAGTTTATGCTGTACAAATCAATGTGTTTTCTTACAAACAGTAACTGAAATTGAAATTTACTTTCATATGTAAAAAGCTGTCTAAAGATAATAGAATAAACTGTTTTGTGTAACTTTTTTTTTGTATTTGTTCAGGAAACAATGTTTTTTTTTATGCATTTATTTTACAGTTTGTTATTTTTAAATATATTTTAGGAATCATCCATTTAATTTATCATCTCTTTATTCTTCAATGTATCATTTTGATATGTTCATAAGTAAATATATTTTCTATTTATATGATAAAATGTCTTCTTGCCAGTGAAGAACCCATTTACAACAAGTCTCCATAAATACATTGAAAGCTCTGAAGTATGCAAATGATCTTATCAAATCTTCACTCACAATGGAGAAAATGAATGAAACAATTCCATCTTTTTTGTAGATGGCTACACATAAATTCTGTTATCATTATTCCAGACTAATAATGGTTTTGTGTTCCAATTTTTAAAAGGCAACCATTTGTTTTTTTAGTTGCTGAAAATAAGCAGACACCTTCTGTGAAGGTTTTATATTATGTCTGTGGTGCTTAGATGGGAATACACATCAAATTGTTTTCAATCTTTTTGACTTTATAAAATAATTTCTGCCTGGAAGACTGTATTTGATTTTCTAAGTAATTCTCAAGAAAAGGCCTGTTAGCTTGTGCTTGGGAATAAGCAAATGTTATGTTCATACAGTATGTCAGTAAAGTTTACAAAGATTGGTGATTCTTAAGTGATAGTTGGTATTAGATAGAAAACCCCACATTTTTATTTCATGATTTGGATATTACATACAATTTTAAACAGCTTTCCAATTTACTTCTATTATAAAATCTGTTTCATTCTCTTGCTATCCTTTGCTGAAGGAACAGCAGTGCAATACTGGCAGCTAGCTGAACACATCTAGTTAGCCAATCACAAGAAACAAATGTGTGCAGGCACCAATCAGCAGCTAGCTCCCACTAGTGTATGATATGTGTGTATTCTTTTTCAACATGGGATACAATATTGTTTAACGAGATAGATAATCCTTTTATTAACCATTCCCCAGTTGTGTATAACCAACACAGTTATAGTAATACACTTTTTACCTCTGTGATTACCTTGTATCTAAGCCTCTGCAGACTGCCCCCTTATTTCAGTTCTTTTGACAGACTTGCATTTTATCAGTGCCCTCTCATAAGTAACTCCATGTGCATGAGCACAATGCTATTTATATGGCACACGTGAACTAATGCCCTCTAGCTGTGAAAAACTGTCAAATGCATTCAAGGGCTTAGAAATTAGCATATGAGCCTACCTTGGTTTAGCTTTCAAGTAAGAATACCAAGAGAACAAAGCATATTTGATGATAAAAGTAAATTGGAAAGTTGTTTAAAATTACATGCCCTATCTGAATCATAAAAGTTTAATTTTGACTTGACTGTCCCTTTCATAGTTGTTTTATATCTCATATTTCGCAGATATGATAAATAAAAATGATTTCCTTTAAATCATAAATGACTATCAGCTAGATTCCGAGTTTTGCGTTATGAGTGAAAAAGCATCGTTAGGATTCATAACGATGCTTTTTCCCTAACGCCGCTATTACGTCTTGTAAGTCTTGTCAAAATAGGTGTACCGCACATCTTTTTGGCCGTCGCGCAACGTCAGTACCGCACTTCGGTGACGCCAAAAAGTGAGCGGTACAGCCTAAAATGACAAGATCTGTACCGCCATCTAAAGTCAGTAGTTATGAGTTTTACGCTACAAAGCTGTAACATAAAACTCATAACTAAACTGTCACAAAGTACACTAACACCCATAAACTACATATTAACCCCTAAACCGAGGCCCTCCCGCATCGCAAACACTAAAATAAAATTATTAACCCCTAATCTGCCGCTCCGGACATCGCCACCACTTAAAAATGTATTAACCCCTATTCCGCTGCTCCCCGACATCGTCGCCACTATAATAAACCTATTAACCCCTAAACCACCGCCCTCCCGCATCACACACTATTTAAATATTATTAACCCCTAAATCTGCCGTCAGCCCACACTGCCGCTATAATAAACCTATTAACCACTAAACCGCAAGCCCACACAACGAAATAAAGTAAAATAAACTATTAACCCCTAAATCTCTGGCCTCCCACATCACTACATAAATATATTAACCCCTAACCCTAACGTAACCCTAAGCATAACCCTAACACCCCCTAACAAATATAATTTAAATAAATCTAAATAAAACTTACAATTATTACCTAACTAAATACTTACCTATAAAATAAAACCTAAGCTAGCTACAAAATAACTAATAGTTACATTGTAGCTATCTTAGGTTTTATTTTTATTTCACAGGTAAGTTTGTATTTATTTTAACTAGGTAGACTAGTTGGTAAATAGTTATTAACTATTTGCTAGCTACCTAGTTAAAATAAATACAAAGTTACCTGTAAAATGAAACCTAACCTGCCTTACAATAAAACCTAACATTACAATAAAGTAAATTACATTTTTAAAATACAATTATATAAATTACAAAAAAAATAAACACTAAATTGCACAAAATAAAAAACAAAATTATCAAAAATAAAAAATGAATTACTCCTAATCTAATAACCCTATCAAAATAACCCCCCCCCCCCAAAATAAAAAAAAACGTAGCCTACACTAAACTGCTAATGGCACTAAAAAAGGGCGTTTTGTGGGGCATTGCCCCAAAGAAATCAGCTCTTTTAACTCTAAAAAAATACAAACAACCCCCAACAGTAAAACCCACCACCCACCCAACCAAACCCCCCAAATAAAATCCTATCTAAATAAACCTAAGATAACCATTGCCCTGAAAATGGCATTTGGATGGGCATTGCCCTTAAAAGGGCATTTAACTCTTTTACATTGCCCAAACCCTAACCTAAAAATAAAACCCACCCAATAAACCCTTAAAAAAAAAACTAACACTAACCCCCGACGATCCACTTACAGTTTTTGAAGACCGGACATCCATTCTCATCCAGGGGGCAGAAGTCTTCATCCAATCAGGCAGAAGTCCTCATCGAAGCAGGCAGAAGTCTTCATCCAGACGGCATCTTCCATCTTCATCCATCGAGCGGTCCATGTTCAAGACATCCGGCGCGGAGCATCCTCTTCTTCTGATCATCGATGGAAAATGAGGTTTCCCTTTAAGTGATGTCATCCAAGATGGCGTCCCTTACATTCCAATTGGCTGATAGAATTATATCAGCCAATAGGAATTAATTCCAATCAGCCAATAGAATGCAAGCTCAATCCTATTGGCTGATTGGATCAGCCAATGGGATTTTTCCCCTTTAATTCCTATTGGCTGATAAAATTCTATCAGTCAATCAGAATGTAAGGGACGCCATCTTGGATGACGTCACTTAAAGGGAACTTCATTTTCCAGTGATGATCGGAAGAAGAGGATGCTCCGCACCGGATGTCTTGAAGATGGACCCGCTCCGCGGGTCTTAATGGATTATGTTGTATTTATTGAATAAATATTTCTCAATATATGTGATGATTTTTGGACTGATATCTATTTATTATGAGATATGTATATGAATATATGTATTTCTCTTGTAAGGTGTATCCAGTCCACGGATCATCCATTACTTGTGGGATATTCTCCTTCCCAACAGGAAGCTGCAAGAGGATCACCCACAGCAGAGCTGTCTATATAGCTCCTCCCCTAACTGCCACTACCAGTCATTCTCTTGCAGCTCTCGACACGATAGGAAGTAGCTAGAGAGATGTGGTGAATTTATGTAGTTTATCTTCAATCAAAAGTTTATTATTTTCAAATGGTACCGGAGTTGTACTGTTTTAGCCTCAGGCAGAAAGTTGAAGAAGAGTCTGCCTGTGGTTATTGATGATCTTAGCAGGTTGTAACTAAGATCCATTGCTGTTCTCACACATAACTGAAGAGATGAGGTAACTTCAGCTGGGGAATGGCGTTCAGGGTCTCCTGCTATGAGGTATGTGCAGTTTAAATTTTTCTAGAGAAATGAATATGCTAGAAAATGCTGTTAATACCGGATTTATTTAAGGTAAGCCTGATTACAGTGATTTAATAACGACTAGTATCATGCTTGCTGTAAAAGGTAATATTCTTATTACTTTCTCACATTACTGAAAATAAGATAACGTTTGCTGGAAGTGTTTAAACATTTTTTTCTACATATTGGTGATAAAGCTTTATTGGGGCCCAGTTTTTTCCACATGGCTGGCTAGATTTTGCCTAGGGATAGTTTTTTATGGCCCTCTCACTGTGAGTACAGGTTGGGAGGGGCCTAATTTCAGGCCTAAATCGTGCAGTAGTTTTTGCAGCTTGAGACTTCCAGCTTCCCTGAAGGAGTCCCCTGAACACTTAGGACCTCTAAAAAGGGTTTTTGTGCCTTCAAAAGTTGTTGTATGGACAGATAGGGTCACTGCAGAGCTGTGGCAGTTTGTTGTGACTGTTAAAAAACGTTTATATCGTTTTTTTGATCCGGTTTTGAAACTAAGGGGTTAATCATCCATTTGCAAGTGGGTGCAATGCTCTGTTAGTCTATTATACACACTGTAAACATTTCGTAAGATTTACTGCTTTTTATCACTGTTTTTCAATTTCTGACAAAATTTGTTTCTCTTAAAGGCACAGTACCGTTTTTATTTTTTGCTTTTTTACATTTATCAAAGTGTTTTCCAAGCTTGCTGGTCTCATTGCTAGTCTGTTTAAACATGTCTGACATAGCGGAAACTCCTTGTTCATTATGTTTAGAAGCCATTGAGGAACCCCCTCTTAGAAAATGTACTGATTTTACTTTAAGTTATAAAGATCATATTCTGTCTTTAAAAGATTTATCACCAGAGGAAATTGACAAGGGGGAAGTTATGCCGACTAACTCGCCTCACGTGTCAGAACCTTTGACTCCCGATCAAGGGACTCCCGCTCAAGTGGCGCCAAGTACATCTAGCGCGCCCATGGCGTTTACTTTACAAGACATGGCGGCAGTTATGGATCATACCCTTACAGCGGTATTGTCCAAACTACCAGGGTTACAAGGAAAGCGAGACAGCTCTGGGACTAGAAAAAATACAGAGCTTTCTGACGCTTTAGTAGCTATGTCTGATATCCCCTCACAATATGCAGAAGCTGAGGCAGGAGAGCTTCTTTCTGTGGGTGATTTTTCTGACTCAGGGAAGATGCTTCAACTTGATTCTGATATGTCTACATTTACATTTAAGCTTGAACACCTCCGCATGTTGCTCAGGGAGGTTTTAGCTACTCTGGATGACTGTGACACCATTATAGTGCCAGAGAAATTGTGTAGATTGGATAAATACTATGCAGTGCCTGTTTACACTGATGTTTTTCCAATACCTAAAAGGTTTTCAGAAATTATTACTAAGGAATGGGATAGACCAGGTGTACCGTTCTCTCCCCCCTCCTATTTTTAAGAAAATGTTTCCAATAGATGCCGCTACACGGGACTTATGGCAAATGGTCCCTAAGGTGGAGGGAGCAGTTTCTACCCTAGCTAAGCGTACAACTATTCCCGTCGAGGACAGTTGTGCTTTCCTAGATCCAATGGATAAAAAGTTAGAGGGTTACCTTAAGAAAATGTTTATTCAACAAGGTTTTATTCTCCAGCCTCTTGCATGCATTGCCCCGGTCACTGCTGCTGCGGCCTTCTGGTTTGAGTCTCTGGAAGAGGCCTTACAGGTAGAAACTCCATTGGATGATATACTTGACAAGCTTAAAGCGCTTAAGCTAGCCAATTCATTTGTTTCTGACGCCGTTGTTCATTTAACCAAACTAACTTCTAAGAACTCAGGTTTTGCTATACAGGCGCGTAGGGCGCTATGGCTTAAATCCTGGTCAGCTGACGTTACTTCAAAGTCTAAGCTTCTCAACATTCCCTTCAAGGGGCAGACCCTATTCGGGCATGGACTGAAGGAGATCATTTCTGATATTACTGGAGGAAAAGGTCATGCCCTTCCTCAGGATAGGTCTAATAAATTAAGGACCAAACAAACTAATTTTCGTGCCTTTCGAAACTTTAAGACTAGCGCGGCATCAACTCCGTCTAATGCAAAACAAGAGGGAAATTTTGCCCAGTCCAAGCCGGTCTGGAGACCTAACCAGGCCTGGAACAAAGGATAGCAGGCCAAGAAGTCTGCTGCTGCCTCTAAGACAGCATGAAAGATCAGCCCCCGATCCGGTAACGGATCTAGTAGGGGGCAGACTTTATCTCTTCGCCCAGGCTTGGGCAAGAGATGTCCAGGATCCCTGGGCGTTGGAAATTGTGTCCCAGGGATATCTTCTGGACTTCATAGCTTCTTCCCCAAAAGGAAGATTTCACCTCTCACATTTATCTGCAGACCAGATAAAGAGAGAGGCATTCTTACATTGTGTTCAAGACCTCCTAGTTATGGGAGTGATCCACCCAGTTCCAAAGGAGGAACAGGGGCAAGGCTTCTATTCAAATATCTCCAAGAAAGAGGGAACCTTCAGACCAATCTTAGATCTCAAGATCCTAAACAAATTTCTCAGGGTCCAATCTTTCAAGATGGAGACTATTGGAACCATCATACCTATGATCCAGGAGGGTCAATACATGACTACTGTGGACTTAAAGGATGCTTATCTTCACATTCCGATACACAAAGATCATCTGTTTCTCAGGTTCGCCTTCCTAGACAGGCATTACCAGTTTGTGGCTCTTCCCTTTGGGTTAGCTACGGCACCAAGAATCTTTACAAAGGTTTTGGGGTCACTTCTGGCGGTCCTAAGACCGCGGGGCATAGCAGTAGCCCCTTACTTAGATGACATTCTGATACAGGCATCAGATTTCCAAATTGCCAAGTCCCATACGGACATTGTTCTGGCATTCCTGAGGTTTCATGGGTGGAAAGTGAACGAAAAGAAGAGTTCTCTATCCCCTCTCACAAGATTTTCCTTCCTGGGAACTCTGATAGATTCTGTAGAAATGAGGATTTACCTGACAGAGTACAGGTTGTCAAAACTTCTAAATTCCTGCCGTGTTCTTTATTATACTTCTCCCCCTTCGGTGGCTCAGTGTATGGAAGTAATTGGCTTAATGGTAGCAGCAATGGACATAGTTCCGTTTGCCCGTCTACATCTCAGACCGCTGCAACTCTGCATGCTCAGTCAGTGGAATGGTGATTACACAGATTTGTCCCCTCTACTAAATTTGGATCAAGAGACCAGGGATTCTCTTCTCTGGTGGCTATCTCGGGTCCATCTGTCCAAAGGTATGACCTTCCGCAGGCCAGATTGGACAATAGTAACAACAGATGCCAGCCTTCTGGGCTGGGGTGCAGTCTGGAACTCTCTGAAGGCTCAGGGGTCATGGACTCAGGAGGAGGCACTCCTTCCAATAAACATTCTGGAACTAAGAGCGATATTCAATGCTCTTCAGGCTTGGCCTCAGCTAGCGGCAGTGAGGTTCATCAGATTTCAGTCGGACAACATCACGACTGTAGCTTACATCAACCATCAAGGGGGAACAAGGAGTTCCCTAGTGATGTTGGAGGTTTCAAAGATAATTCAATGGGCAGAGATTCACTCTTGCCATCTATCAGCTATCCATATCCCAGGAGTAGAGAACTGGGAGGCAGATTTTCTAAGTCGTCAGACTTTTCATCCGGGGAGTGGGAGCTCCATCCGGAGGTGTTTGCACAGTTGATTCAACGTTGGGGCAAACCAGAACTGGATCTCATGGCGTCTCGCCAGAACGCCAAGCTTCCTTGTTACGGATCCAGGTCCAGGGATCCCAAGGCAGCGCTGATAGATGCTCTAGCAGTGCCTTGGTCCTTCAACCTGGCTTATGTGTTTCCACCGTTTCCTCTGCTCCCTCGTCAAACAGGAGAGAGCATCGGTAATTTTGATAGCACCTGCGTGGCCACGCAGGACTTGGTATGCATATCTGGTGGACATGTCATCCTTTCCACCATGGACTCTGCCTCTGAGGCAGGACCTTCTACTTCAGGGTCCTTTCAACCATCCAAATCTAATTTCTCTGCGGCTGACTGCTTGGAGATTGAACGCTTGATTTTGTCAAAGCGTGGTTTCTCCAAGTCGGTCATTGATACCTTAATACAGGCACGAAAGCCTGTCACCAGGAAAATCTATCATAAGATATGGTGTAAATATCTTCATTGGTGTGAATCCAAGGGTTACTCATGGAGTAAGGTCAGGATTCCTAGGATATTATCTTTTCTCCAAGAAGGATTGGAGAAGGGTTTGTCAGCTAGTTCCTTAAAAGGACAGATTTCTGCTCTGTCTATTCTTTTGCACAAACGTCTGGCTGAGGTTCCAGACGTGCAGGCGTTTTGTCAGGCTTTAGTCAGAATCAAGCCTGTGTTTAAACCTGTTGCTCCGCCTTGGAGTTTAAATTTAGTTCTTAAGGTTTTTCAAGGGGTTCCGTTTGAACCTCTGCATTCCATAGATATTAAGCTCTTATCCTGGAAGGTTCTGTTTTTAGTAGCTATCTCCTCGGCTCGAAGAGTTTCGGAGTTATCTGCTTTACAATTTAATTCCCCTTATCTCATTTTTCATGCAGATAAGGTAGTGTTACGTACCAAACCTGGTCTTTTACCTAAGGTGGTATCTAATAAAAATATCAATCAGGAGATTGTTGTACCGTCACTGTGTCCTAATCCTTCTTCAAAGACGTTCCGTCTTTTACACAATCTTGACATGGTTCATGCTTTAAAGTTTTATTTACAAGCTACTAAAGATTTTCGTCAAACATCTGCATTGTTTGTTGTCTACTCTGGACAGAGGAGAGGCCAAAAAGCTTCGGCAACCTCTCTTTCTTTTGGCTAAGGAGTATAATACGCTTAGCTTATGAGACTGCTGGCCAGCAGCCTCCTGAAAGGATTACAGCTCATTCTACTAGAGCGGTAGCTTCCACATGGGTTTTTAAAATTTGATACTTTTGCTTCTTCGGTGGCTATTTTTGGGAGAAAGGTCTTGCAGGCAGTGGTGCCGTCCGTTTAAGCGCCTGCCTTGTCCCTCCCTTCATCCGTGTCCTATAGCTTTGGTATTGGTATCCCACAAGTAATTGATGATCCATGGACTGGATACACCTTACAAGAGAAAACATAATTTATGCTTACCTGATAAATTTATTTCTCTTGTGGTGTATCCAGTCCACGGCCCACCCTGTCATTTTAAGGCAGGTGTTTTTTATTTTTAAACAACAGTCACCACTGCACCCTATAGTTTCTCCTTTCTCTTGCTTGTCTTCGGTCGAATGACTGGTAGTGGCAGTTAGGGGAGGAGCTATATAGACAGCTCTGCTGTGGGTGATCCTCTTGCAGCTTCCTGTTGGGAAGGAGAATATCCCACAAGTAATGGATGATCCGTGGACTGGATACACCACAAGAGAAATAAATTTATCAGGTAAGCATAAATTATGTTATATGTCTAGATATCTAGAGATCTATGTGAGAATATCTCTTTGAAAATCCGTCTGAGATATTGTTTAATGTGCATAAGATTGTAATGCTCTATCTTTTCGCTATCTCCATAGTTAAACATATGTCTATACAGATAAATCCATTTCTCAATGTATGTGTATGAATGTCAATGTAAAATACCTGCGTGTGATTTTTTTTTTCTAACCTCAGAGATCTCCTATCTTTGATCCTTTATAACTTTATTGTGCAATATAGTTTATAAAATAATTTTTATTAGACAGTGTTAATATGAGTGTAAGTTTACTGTAATGTATTTTTGAAGTGTTTCGTAAAACTTTTATGTTGCGGAAAACTGTTAACTACAGCTCTGCGAGCGTTTGAAAGGAATGTTGCGTAAAAGGCAATCGCAAATTTTTCCAAACTTGTAATATCTGTACAATAAAAATTGATTGCAAAAAGACCATATACGTTGCGGAAAACTCATACCACGCAACTTGTAATCTTGCTCAAATGTATTGAATTTTTTCTTTAGTGGGAGGTGCAGACTATCTGTTGGGGTGAGGAAGAGAAAAGGTTAAATAGGAACTCACAATTACATTTTAATTGTTCAGAAATTTTTCAGTTTACTTCTGCTATCAAATTTACTTTACTCTCTTGGTATTTGTTTGTTTAAAAGCATATATATATATATATATATATATATATATATATATATATATAGCAAAAGATAGAAGGCAGCACTCTGGTCTTAAATACAAAGGTTGTTTTATTTGTAGTGACGTTTCGGGGAAATTTTCCTCTTCCTCAGACTGAGTCTATATATATATTACTAGTAAAGTATGTGCACAGTTACAAAGTAATACTTCATCCAGGCTTCTAGCTAAAGAGATTTAGAAAGAAAACTGAATTGTTTTAGTAACAGATGATACCTGATTAAGCCCCATCCCTTCCTATGAAATGGATCAGGTCAGTTCTCAGAGACAGTTTCAAGTGACATATAGTTGATGTGGAGATATCCCATATAATATAATCAGCCTCAGTCAGTCTAATCACATATGTGCATGATGAAATTTCATAATCTGTCAGAGGATTCATGACATTGGTTTGGCGAAACAGATCTGTTGAGCTGAAAGGGATGTGTTTGCGTTTATATACTATATACTATAATTACAGACTCAATGAAGCTAAGAGAAGTGAGAGAAATGATATTGTAGAAACAAAGTATATTAAGGGAATTGATAGTATGAGAAGTGAGAGACATGATATTGTAGAAACAAAGTATATTAAGGGAATTAATAATATGAGAATGTGCATATTCTTCACAAAAATAGCAATTCCTGAACAAGGAGTCATCATCTCAATTTGAAGGGTTTTTAGGTTAAGAAGTAATTTGCAGAAGTACTTCTTCACAGAATGGGTTTTTATCTGCTGTCGAAATATGTTTTGTTAATTTTTAATGAAATTAACCACCATATATCTTTACTCAATTTACCCGTAAGTCCTTCCATTACAACCAATCAGAGGCTGGAACTCTTTCCAGTTTAAACTGATTGTGCGCGCTTATGGTAGCTGCTATCAGCCTCTGCTGTGTCAAGTCTTGCAGCGCTTTATAATTCAGAATTCTTATATTTTTTCTGGGATCACTGTTCAGTTTTTTTGTATTGTTTGTTTGTGTGAGACAGAAGAATTTTAGCCATTGTGGTTTGCAGTTTAATAAATGAAGGTTTTATTAGTTTGTGAAACAATGTGTCCATTTGCCATTACTTGCCACATTGCTTGCTACATACCAAATCAAGGGTACCTGAACACGGATTGTGCAAAATATAGAATTGCCAAATGTCTCCACACAAATACTGGACAATATGTAGGTAATTGGTCACAATGCTGGTAGGGTCAGACAATGCCCCCAAATATCATTACTCTTGAACCAGCCTTGTATATATTTCATAAGCATTCATTTTACCGTTGACTGCTAGTAACATACAAATAAATTATTTTACCTCTTTGGTTGCCATTTATACTTGTAAAGAGTGGTGGTGTGACCTTCTTACATTTAGCTAACACTCAAAGAGTTTATAATAGTGGAGATTTAAATGTCCAGTATTTTTTGTGGAGATTTTATTGGCTAAAATACTGGGCTGTTTGGTTGAATACTGGACACCTGGAAAGGGTCTGCTAAGTTAAATATATATATATACAGTATAAACTATAATAATTATGAGCCAGACAAAAGTACAATTTACTGTAATAGTGTATAATGCATATTTCCTTTTCTTTGGCAGGATGCAGACAGATGTGGGACAATATAACTTGTTGGCCGTCTGCAGCAGTAGGGGAGGTGGTTGTGCTTCCGTGCCCAAATTATGTTGACTTATTTTCCAATCCAAATGGTAAGAGAAATGTTTTGTTCAATTTTATTGTAAGAGTTCACTTGCATAGAGCTGTCATACAATTATTATGCAGTTGCCTATGGTCACGTTTACCCTTAGGGGTTTCTACTCTACAAATACCGAACTGCTGAACATTAAATGAAAAGGTAAATTATATGAAAAGTGGTCACAATACATAATAATAATTATCAGGAATTTAATTTGGAGTTTAATGTGCCTGTAAGTTTAATAGTTCTCTTCCAGCTCTCTTAGGCCTGATGAACAAAAATGCCACGAGAGAGCTCATTTCCATTAAAAATTATGTTCAATGGCATCTGATCAGTTGTATTGCTTTTGACTGTTTTTCACCACTAGAGGGCATTAGTTCATGTGTTTCATATAGATAACATTGAGCTCACACACGTGAAGTTACCTAGGAGTGAGCACTGATTGGCTAAAATGCAAGTCTATCAAAAGAACTGAAATAAGGGGGCAGTTTACAGAGGCTTCAATTCAAGGTAATTACAGAAGTAAAACCTGTGTTATTATAGCTGTGTTGCTTATGCAAAACTGGAGAATGGGCGATAAAGGGATTATCTATCTTTTTAAACAAAAAAAATTCTGGTATTGACTTTCCCTTTAATTACAAACACCAGTGAAATGGGTAACGAATCATGAATCTTAAAGTGACAAAACAGTCAATTGTATATATTGTGAAAAAATGTATGCATCACTGTATTACTTTATTTAACAGTATATAAATGTGTAATATTAGGTAAAAATAGTTCAATTATGCAAAATAATCAACATTTACCAATAGTCATATGTCGACTGGTAAAATTATTACAAATCATGACCTATTCCATACCATTGGAAATGTAACAACAGGTAACACTTCATCAAAGTATGAAATTCCATAAACTTTAAAAACACAAGTAACATGACCAAGGATCAGGGATTATCTAGGCAAAATATCATAATGAAATACAATTTGGGTGACAAGTGTGTGAATAAATGGATGTGGGGTATTTGAGTACTCAAATGGTGAATGAGGGCATAGGAAGTGATAATATTACAGAAAGGAAAAATATGTAAATGTTACAAATAAATAATTATAACCCTTATGACTTTTAAATATTTATGCACAACAAGCTATTCTACGTATGCTGGAGTGGGCTATAGGAAGTCAACTAGGGCTAATAAGAAATAGATAATTGAGATGTTTTATACGGACACTTCTATTGGCAGCGCCACACATTATTATTATTATTATTATTATTATTATTATTATTACTACTATTTTTATTTTATGTCATAAGTCTAGTTGTAGAAGCATATTAAACAAACAAATAAATAATAATGTAGTATTGCAGCGAGTAAGCCCAATAGAATACTTGGTTGTATAGACAGAGGTATTTACATTGTTGCCAACATTTAAAAAAAAATCTCCAGGGATACTTTTTTTAGATCATGAGCCAGCTTGCCGGACAGATAGCTCAGCAAGCCGGACAGATAGCTCAGCATGCTAATAGACTGTGGCTGAGCTCTGTAGCAACCCGAGGGTTGCAGGTTCGATCCCTGGCGAGGTCCACTCATCCTTCCGAGGTCGATAAAATGAGCAGCGCCTTGAGACCCTGACAGATGATTAGCCGCGCTTTACAAGTACCCAATACAATACGATACAATACTTTGCAGCAGAACAAGCAATCAGGTTACCGGAGTATTGACAACATTCTATTCAACTGCTCTGCCCACTCAGTTCTACAATTAGAACACACCCATTTGATAGTAATGGTATAATTTAGACTTATCCATAGCTTATTATACAGAATACAGCACCAATCTCTTACACCTACCCCATAATATTGACAATGCCAGTCTCTCGAACACATACTAGGCATATGCTTATTGTTACAACACAGCATCAAAATTAGGCAGACAAATAATATGTGAACCCATTCAATAATAATAACAATATTCCAGTAGGTGTTAATTATATTTTTATATGACTGTCACAGCAATAGAAAAAATATTAATGTATACCATTTTAATTAGAGGTAAAGGTTCCTAGACAGAACGGTAATTGCAAATACAGACATCTCCCAACCACAGAATGCACAATCCTGCATATTTAGAATTTCATCATTTGCAGTCAACATGTATTAAAGTGTCTAATTTAAACAAATAATACATTTGCAGCTCAGCTGCACCACTCCGAATCTCTTGGAGGGGACATTTCCAGCGACAAAAAAAAAAAAAAAAAAAAATCCAGGGAAAAACAACAAAATCCTGAAAATCAGGGCCTGTTGGTAACTATGGTATTTGCAGCAGAAACAGTAAGGTTCTTATGCCACTTTACAGATTAGTTAGATCATCTTGAGTACTGTGTAAAGTTTCAGAGGCCATATTTCCAAAATGATATGAATAGACTGGAATCTGTTCAAAGCAAGGCTACTAAAAGTGTGCATAATCTAAAGAATACAACTTACAAAGAGGTGATATGAATAACTCAGATATTAAGGGGATTAACTAAACTAAGGCTGTGTTTTTCACAAAAAGAGCAATTCCAGGGGGGTCATGATCTAAAGCTTAAGGATAGAAGGTTCTGGAGTCATTTGTAGAAGCACTTCTTCACAGAATAGGTGGTTGATTTATAGAAAAAGCTTCCATTAGGGGTGGTAGAGACATACACTGGGGGGACTTCAAGAATGCCTGGAATAAGCATATTGCTATCTTGCAAACTAATGTCTGGGATCTGCATAATGCTATCCTACAAACTAATGCCTGGGATAAGCACAAGGCTATTCTACAAACTAATGCCTGGGATAAGCATAAGGCTATCCTACAAACTAATGCCTGGGATAAGCATTAGGCTATCCTACTAACTAATGCCTGGGATAAGCACAAGGCTATTCTACAAACTAATGCCTGGGATAAGCATAAGGCTATCCTACAAACTAATGCCTGGGATAAGCATTAGGCTATCCTACTAACTAATGCCTAGAATAAGCACACAGATATCCTACAAACTAATGCATGGAATAAGCATAAAGCTATCCTACAAACTAATGCCTGGGATATGCATAATGCTATCCTGCAAATGAATGTCTGGGATAAGCATAAGGCTTTCCTACAAACTAATGCCTGGATTAAGCATAAGGCTATCCTACAAACAAATGCCTGGGATAAACATAAGGCTATCCAACAAACTAATGCCTGAAATAAGCATAAGGCTATCCTACAAACTAATGCCTGGCATATGGATAAGGCTATCGTACAAATGAATGCCTGGGATAAGCGTAAGGCTATCCTACAGACTAATGCCTGGGATAAGCATAAGGCTATCCTACAAACTAATGCCTGGAATGTGCATATGGCTATCCTACAAACTAATGCCTGAGATAAGCATATAGCTACCCTACAAACTGATGTCAGGGATAAGCATAAGGCTATTCTACAAACTAATGCCTGGCATATGCATAAGGCTATCCTTCATACTAAATAAGCCCCTACTTTTAGGACATTTTGGGCAGACTTGTTGGGCCTATGGTTCTTATCTGCTTATGTTTGAAACATGTTTAAAAAAACATTAAACACACAGCATGTCATTTTGTAATTAGCAGGTCTATTTAAAGCTGGCAGAAAGTGCATACCTAGATATCTACAACTCACAGGCGGATAGAGACAACGGCCATAGAAAAGCTTGGTTTATCCAGCATAGGAATGAACATCTTTTAAAAACCCACATACAAAGCACTGCAATACAAAAGATTTTGGAGTTCTATGTTTTCCATTTATCTCAATAGAATCACAAATATGAGGCTCCACACCTATTTCACAAAACAGAAATCCCTAAGCTATTATAAACCTTTTCTTGTGAAACTCAAATTAATTCTCTTGTTAATTTAATTACCATTTCGTTTTTTTCCCTAATGTGACTAGAATTTTAATAATTTATTTATTTCCTTTATGTAACGTCACGTGTAATAAATACCAAAGCCCAGAGGCAACATTAATATATTATATTTATATAAACTTTACTAAACCTTCTTAATATAGAGTTCAATAGTTTGTTCCAGAGAATATCATTTTAGATTATTTTCCCTTACAAATCTAACAAAGAATTTCTTTTGAGTTTCAGCAAGATATTGAAAGGGAACATTGGTTTATACGTTCTTTGTGTGCTTGTGCAATGGGACTAGGCTTGTCTGACAGCCAATCAGTGCAATAGAACCTTTCATTTGTTATATTCATTGCCTGGTTCCAACATGCTGAGTGATTGCATTTTTTGTTTGATCTGACACTACACCCAACCTCAATACAGTTTTAACCAAAAGAAAACTCTGTTTATTAACATTTTGACACCCTGTTTCTCTTGATAATGTCATATTGATATAGTCATATGGTACATAATACCCAGCTATTTGCTAGCTCTATTCAGTTAGTAAAATACATGTTTGAAAAAATTGATTATAATTTGATAGTTATTGATTTTTTGGTTATTTATTATTATTATCTCCTGAGAGACTGTAATTTATAGTCATGTGATTGTGATGTACTTGGTACAATATTAACTACACAAGACTACTAGATCTAGTGGTCTACTTACTTATATACATATTTGGGTCGTTTTATCAAACTCATATGCGCCACTGTCTGCTGCAGCTCGCCTCTGGTGAGCTGAATTCCGCTGACTGAATTCAGCATTGCACAAGAGCGCTATTTTGCGCTTGCGTGCATTCTCGCCCCCTGCCCGCACACTTCCAATCAGGCTCGAGCAGGGGCTGTCAATCTCCCAGGTCAGACGAGACCAGTGAGATTCAAATTCACCACCTAAGAGGTGGCAAAAGGTTATGGAAGCTACCCCATTGTCTTTATTTCCTTACACCTAGATTTAGAGTTTTGCGTTAGAAGGGGTGCGTTAGCTACGCGTGTTTTTTTCCCCCCACACCTTTTAAACAACGCTGGTATTTAGAGTTCTCTGAAGGGCTGCGTTAGGCTCCAAAAAGGGACGGTAGAGGATAATTTACCGCCACTTCAACTCTAAATACCAGCGTTGCTTATGGACGTGGCCAGCTTCAAAAACGTGCTCGTGCACGATATCCCCATAGGAAACAATGGGGCAGTTTGAGCTAAAACCTAACACCTGCAAAAAAGCAGCGTTCAGCTCCTAACGCAGCCCCTTTGTTTCCTATGGGGAAACACTTCCTAAGTCTGCACCTAACACCCTAACATGTACCCCGAGTCTAGACACCCCTAACCTTACACTTATTAACCCCTAATCTGCTGCCCCCGCTATCGCTGACCCCTGCATTTTATTATTAACCCCTAATCTGCCGACCGCACACCGCCGCAACCTACATTATCCCTATGTTCCCCTAATCTGCTGCTGCTAACATCGCCGACACCTACATAATATTTATTAACCCCTAATCTGCCCCCCCCAACGTCGCCACTACCTAACTATACTTATTAACCCCTAATCTGCCGACTGGACCTCGCCGCTACTCTAATAAATGTATTAACCCCTAAAGCTAAGTCTAACCCTAACACTAACACCCCCCTAAATTAAATATAATTTAAATCTAACAAAATAAAATAAATCTTATTAAATAAATTAATCCTATTTAAAGCTAAATACTTACCTGTAAAATAAACCCTAATATAGCTACAATATAACGAATAATTATATTGTAACTTTTTTAGGATTTATATTTATTTTACAGGCAACTTTGTATTTATTTTAACTAGGTACAATAGCTATTAAATAGTTAATAACTATTTAATAGCTACCTAGTTAAAATAATTACAAAATTACCTGTAAAATAAATCCTAACCTAAGTTACAATTAAACCTAACACTACACTATCAATAAATTAATTAACTAAACTATCTGCAATTATCTACAATTAAATCAACTAAACTAAATTACAAAAAAAACAAACACTAAATTACAAAAAATAAAAAAAGATTACAAGAATTTTAAACTAATTACACCTACTCTAAGCCCCCTAAAAAAATAACAAAGCCCCCCAAAATAAAAAAATGCCCTACCCTATTCTAAAATAAAAAGTTAACAGCTCTTTTACCTTACCAGCCCTTAAAAGGGCCTTTTGCGGGGCATGCCCCAAAGTAAACAGCTCTTTTGCATTTAAAAAAACATACAATACCCCCCCAACATTACAATCCACCACCCACATACCCCTAATCTAACCCAAACCCCCCTTAAAAAACCTAACACTAAGCCCCTGAAGATCTCCCTACCTTATCTTCACCACGCCGGGTATCACCAATCCGTCCAGAAGCGGCGAGGTCCGGTCAGCAGATTAGGGGTTAATACTTGAAGTTAGGTGTCGGCGATGTTAGGAAGGGCAGATTAGGGGTTAATACTATTTATTATAGGGTTTTTGAGGCGGGAGTGAGGCGGTTTAGGGTTAATACATTTATTAGAGTAGCGGCTAGGTCCGGTCGGCAGATTAGGGGTTAATAAGTGTAGGTAAGGTAGCGGCGACGTTGTGGGGGGGCAGATTAGGGGTTAATAAATATTATGTAGGTGTTGGCGTTGTTAGGGGCAGCAGATTAGGGGTAAATAGGGATAATGTATGTGACGGCGGTGTGCGGTCGGCAGATTAGGGGTTAAAAAAATTATTAGAGTGGCGGCGATGTGGGGGGACCTCGGTTTTGGGGTACATAGGTAGTTTATGGGTGTTAGCCCATGAAGCTCTTAACTCCTGACTTTTTTATGTGGCTGGAGTTTTGTCGTTAGAGTTCTAACGCTCACTTCAGCCAAGACTCTAAATACCGGCGTTAGGAAGATCCCATTGAAAAGATAGGATACGCAATTGACGTAAGGGGATCTGCGGTATGGAAAAGTCGCGGCTGGAAAGTGAGCGTTAGACCCTTTCCTGACTGACTCTAAATACCAGCGGGCGGCCAAAACCAGCGTTAGGACCCGTTTTGACGGCTAACGCAGAACTCTAAATCTAGGCGTTAATTTCCCACTTCCCTTTCCCTCATTTCAAATCAGATTTTTCGTCAGGTAAAAATAAATATCCGTTTTGCCAAAGCCCCTTTTATCTTTCTGTCTATCTATCTATCTATCTATCTATCTATCTTTCTCTCTCTCTCTCTCTCTCTCTATATATATATATATATATATATATATATATATATATATATATATATCACTCTCTCACTCTCTCTCTCTATCTCTGTCTCTATCTCTCTCTCTCTCTCTCTCTCTCTCTCTCTCTCTCTATCTATCATCTATATATTGCTCTTTTTATCTGTCTGTATTATTTATCTGTTGTTATTCCTTACCGTCTACTTCAATTGTTTTTTGAATATCTCTATATATCTGTCTTCACGTCTCTCACTCTGTTGTTACATGAATACATATATGTTAAAGGATCAGTAAAGCCAAACTTAAAGGGATAATCTAGTCAAAATTAAACTTTCATGATTCAGATACTGTGAGTGTCTGACTGGAAAACCAGTCTAGGCCGGCAATTATTTTAGAATCAGATCCATAGTAAATAATGGCTTGTATGACACAAGTTAAGTCTTCAATGATGCAATATACATTACTGCGAGCCAGGCATGTTGTTTGAATCCTGATCCCCTAGTAACAAGTAGCATATGTGCATATGCTACTAATATAGTAATCTCTTTTACTAGAAGCATTTTTGCTAATGGAAGTATATTGCAAAAATGATTCTATTAAAAATGTAAATGCACTCCTGCACCCAAATCAATGCTTCAAAGTATGTAATTGTCCATTAATAAATCAGTATAGAGTAAAGTTTATAGTTAGGCCCATAAGTATTTTGACAATGACATTTTTTTCATAATCTTGTCTATACCAAACTATAATAGATTTACAATGAAGAAATCAAGATGTGATTGAAACACAGAGGGGCTTACCAAAAATATTATATGAACCATTAACAATTCCAGCAATTTTCATACATAGTCCCCCCCATTTTCCAGGGGCTCAAAAGTAATTGGACAGACTAACATCATAATAAATAAACTGATCATTCTTAATACTTGCAGTGAAGGACTGTCTGAAGTCTGGAACCAATGGGCATCCCTAGTGATACTTTGCTAGGCCTTTACTGCAATTTGTCTTAAGGTGTTGCTTGTTTGTGGGTCTTTCTTCATTCAGTTTTGCCTTTAACAAGTAAAATTTATGTTCAGTTTTGTTGAGATCAGGTGACTGACTCAGCTATTGAATAATTGTTTACTTTTTTGCCTTGAAAGCTTATTGGTTGCCTTTATAGTAAGTTTTGTGTCATTGTCCTTCAGTACTGTGAAGCGTCATCCTATAAGGTTTGCAGCATTTGGCTGAATCAAATAGTATAGCCCTATACACTTCAGAATTCACCTTGCTGTTTGTCACCATTTATATCATCAATAAAGACAAGTGACCCAGTTCCTTTGGAAGCCATACATGCCATAACACTCCACAATGTTTCGCAGATTATGTGTTATGCTTCATCATCATTCTTTCCCTTTGTCATACTCTTCTCTTCCCATCATTCATGCTGATTTTAGGTTAATCTTAGTTTCATCTGTCCAACTATTATTGTTCCAGACCTGGGCGGACTGTTTATATGTTTTCAGGCAAACTCTGATCCAGCATTCTTTTTACTGATAATTACCAGTGCACCTTGTGGTATACACTCTGTATTTAGTTTCACAAAGTCTCTTGGTTGTAGATTTTGATAATGATATGCATACCTCCTGGAGAGTGTTCAACTCCAGACCTTATAACGGTTTAATTGTTAATGAAATGAGGGAAGAGGGAACAGCACACACCTGATCATGGAACAGCATCACAGTCAATTGTCCAATTACTTTTGGGTACCATGAATAGAAAACCATTCACTAAGTTTCGATGCAAATACTCTCAAATTAAAAGAATATGAAGCCCAAAAAATGTCTAATTCAGACAGAGCATACAAATGTTAAATCATTTCCAATTTACTTCTTTTTGCTTAGTCCACCTGGTATTCTATGTTGAAGACATACCTAGGTAACTGTCTGGAGCACTATGTTGCCGAAAATAGTGCTCCAGATAAATGCACACCTGAACTTTCCTCCTTGCTTTTCAACAAAAGATACCAAAGAGAACATAGAAAATTGGATAATCTAAGTAAATCAGAAATTTGTTTCAAATGTCTTCATGTTGCTCTATCTGAATCATGGAAGAAAGAAAAAAAATCAGGTTTCATGTCATTTTAAAGCTGCATGTTAAAGCCCAAATTCATTTTATAACTTCAACTCCAACATTTTTTTTCTAAATAGCTAAAATAAGTATAATTTTATCAATATGCTTATATTAATGGGCCTAACTGTATATTTTCCTGCAATGTTATTCAGAAGTTGATCCCAATACATTCCTCTGCAGGGATAATATACCTTTTTAAATATAATCAAAATCACAGTATTCCATAAGTATTTCACCTTATAATGCCCTCTGTTGAACGATTCCCAATCTGTCTTCATCTTCTCTGCTTTATTTATTATAAGCAGCAGCAGCAGCAAGCGGTTTAACCAACACGGAGGCAAGTTTCCTGTAGTGCGCACTTGCGGTGCATTTATATTTATTTACCTAAAAATCCTGATGTCATTAGTAAAACTACTGCACATGCATGGCAAATTTTACTAACAATGTAAGCGTTTAAATGCTGCTAGGTGTTTGTAGAGCGCCAACAGATTCCCCAGCGCTATAAGCATAGGCGGTATACAAGATAACATTTATAGGGATCAAATGGGTAGAGGGCCCTGTCGAGAGTTGCACTGTTGTAGTCGGCTCTTATGAAAGTGATCTACAAACAGCTGGGCTTCTAAGGAGTTCAAGCGGAAAGCAATGGAGTTATGAAAGGTTAGTGTAGGTTGTATGCATCCCTGAATAGTAGAGTCTTTAGGGAGCGCTTGAAGCTGTTAAAACTAGGGGATAGTCTTGTGGGGCAAGGCAGGGAGTTCCACAAGATGGAAGCCAGTCTGGAGAAGTTCTGTAAATGGGAATGTGAGGAAGTAACAAGAGAGGAGGAGATCGTGAGCAGAGTGAAGGCACTCTGTATGTCAGAGTGAGGATTTTGTGTTTAATCCTGGAAGCAAGAGAAAGCCAGTGAAGGGATTGGCAGAGAGATGCAGCAGATGAAGAGCTTTATCCAAGGACTGAATGTGAGGAGTGAAAGAAAGGTCTGAGTCAAGTGCTAAGACATATTTTATTCTGAAATTTACAAAGCTGTGCTGAAAGGGTCAAAATTAAAGGGACATTAAACACTTTGAGATGTAATATAAAATTATACATTTTAAATATAAAAAAACTCTGCAATATACTTTCATTATTTATTTTGTCCCCTTTTTCTGTAATTCTATTCTGAAATAGGGAGCTTTTCATTTCCTGTTAGAAATGAAAGTGCACACAGCCATTGGCTGCACACTCTAGTGACCTATTTATAACGGTCCCTAATTGGCCACAGCAGAGAAGGTAACCTAAGTTACAACATGGCTGCTTCCATTGTTTTATAGACACTAAAACTTTACACTTATTTTGTCAATATTTAAACAGCTAATGAAACTTTTAAAAATACATCTACATATTATTCTCAGAATAATCTTTTCTTTCAATGCATCATTCTATATAAAATGTATTTAGCGTTTAATATCCGTTTAAATTCTATGATTTGGATGGGTCATGCAAGTACAGTATCTCACAAAAGTGAGTACACCCCTCACATTTTCGTAAATATTTTATTATATCTTTTCATGTGACAACACTGAAGAAATGACACTTTGCTACAATGTAAAGTAGTGAGTGTACAGCCTGTATAACAGTATAAATTTGCTGTCCCCTTAAAATAACTCAACACACAGCCATTAATGTCTAAACCGTTGGCAACAAAAGTGAGTACACCCCTAAGTGGAAATGTCCAAACTCGGCCCAAAGTGTCAATATTTTGTGTGGCCACCATTATTTTCCATCACTGCCTTAACCCTCTTGGGCATGAAGTTCACCAGAGCTTTACAGGTTGCCACTGGAGTCTTCTTCCACTCCTCCATGACAACATCACGGAGCTGGTGGATGTTAGAGACCTTGCACTCCCCCCACCTTCTGTTTGAGAATGCCCCACAGATGCTCAATAGGGTTTAGGTCTGGAGACATGCTTGACCAGTCCATCACCTTTACCCTCAGCTTCTTTAGCAAAGCAGTGGTCGTCTTGAAGGTGTGTTTGGGGTCGTTATCATGTTGGAATACTGCCCTGCGGCCCAGTCTCCAAAGGGAGGGGATCATGCTCTGTTTTAGTATGTCACAGTACATGTTGGCATTCATGGTTCCCTCAATGAACTGTAGCTCCCCAGTGCCGGCAGCACTCATGCAGGACCAGACCATAACACTCCCACCATCATGCTTGACTGTAGGCAAGAAACATTTGTCTTTGTACTCCTCACCTGGTTGCCGCCACACACGCTTGATACCATCTGAACCAAATAAGTTTATCTTGGTCTCATCGGACCACAGGACATGGTTCTAGTAATCCATGTCCTTAGTCTGCTTGTCTTCAATAAACTGTTTACGGGCTTTCTTATGCATCATCTTTAGAAGAGGCTTCCTTCTGGGATGACAGCCATGCAGACCAATTTGATGCAGTGTGTGGCGTATGGTCTGAGCACTGATTGGCTGACCCCCCACCCCTTTAACCTCTGCAGCAATGCTGGCAGCACTCATACGTCCATTTCCCAAAGACAACCTCTGGATACGATGCTGAGCACGTGCACTCAACTTCTTTGGTCGACCATGGCGAGGCCTGTTCTGAGTGGAACCTGTCCTGTGAAACTGCTGTATGGTCTTGTCCACCATGCTGCAGCTCAGTTTCAGGGTCTTGGCAATCTTTTTATAGCCTAGACCATCTTTCTGTAGAGCAACGGATACTCAGAGAGTTCTTTGCCATGAGGTGCCATGTTGAACTTCCAGTGACCAGTATGAGAGAGTGTGAGAGCAATGTCACCAAATTTAACACACCTGCTCCCCATTCACACCTGAAACCTTGTACACTAATGTGTCATATGACACCGGGGAGGGAAAATGGCTAATTGGGCCCAATTTGGACATTTCCACTTAGGGGTGTACTCACTTTTGTTGGCAACGGTTTAGACACTAATGGCTGTGTGAGTTATTTTGAGGGGACAGCAAATTAACACTGTTATACAGCCTGTTCACTCATTGCTTTCCATTCTAGCAAAATGTCATTTCTTCAGTGTTGTCACATGAAAAAATATAATAAAATATTTACAAAAATCTTAGGGGCGTACTCACTTTTGTGAGATACTGCATATTAGACTCTTCAATGTACTTATATTATTAAAGTTACTGTTCTCTTGGTTTACTAGCTTGTGATTGGTGGCTACACACATATGCCTTTTGTCATTGGCTCACCAGTTGTGCTCAGCTAGCTCCCATTAGTCCACTGCTATTCTGGAACTGTCTCTTCAACAAAGGATACAGAGTGAATGAAGCAAATGTCCTGAAAGAAACAAAATGGGAAGTCTATTAAAATTGCATGCTCTATCTGAATTGTTTCATTTTTACTTTCACGTCACTTAAAATTTCATGTCAGTCAAATCGGTAAGCTATTTGTTAGTAAGGGCAGTGCACAAAAACAAACAATCTTTCCTCCATTAAAAATGTACTCACAATCGTT